>NC_056725.1:1762141776-1762271852 GCF_019279795.1 Protopterus annectens
TGTTACAAACCCGGAGGCTCACCCGGCAGGGTTGTCAGATTTCTCTGCCATGACCATGTTGGACACTGGTGAGGATTCGAGGCTTTGCAGGTATCCGTCTCAGACGTTCAGGGTGAACCACGGTTTATTTTTTCTGAGGGGTCTAGGGGAGTTCCTCAATTTTTAGTTGGGGGAAGAAGTTTCTGCTATGGTTCTTGACTGCCATCCTGGGTCTGAGCTTTCTCCGGTTTTGGAGGAGATGTTCCCTTAAAAAAAAAAAAAAAATGTAACCTTTTTCCTCTGCTCCTAGAGATCCACAAAGTGAGTGGTAGACCTTCACTCAGGGGCTGTTTACTGCTTTAATGTCCTTAAAGCCTCCTCAAGGGGTTTCTGTTCCTGCTCTTCCTTGGTGCTCTACCCCCCCTTAAAAGGCCTAGAGAACAGGATTCTTCTTAGGATGAGTTGGATTCTGATGATGAATCCCTGACTTATTCTACTTAAGTTCCTTCTCCTTTGAACTATGGATCAGAGGAGGAGGAGGAATCTTAGTCCTGATGTTCCTTTTGAGGAAATTTCCTTTGGAGACACACTCTGTAGAATGATGGATTTTTTTGTAAGTGGGATTGTGCTCAGGTCTCTGATATCCATAAGAGATACTATGAGTTGCCATAGTTTGAATCTCCTAAACCTGCAGCTATTCCTCCTGTTTTGGCTGCTTTGCTGGATGCTTTTTCCAGTGCCTCTCATGCACCTGATTTTCTGCCCTCTGCTCCCATAAAGCCTGTTGATGTTTATAGGGTGCCTGAGGATTGTTATTTTTTATATAAATGTCCTACTGATGACCCCTCTGTAGTGTCTGTAGTCTCTGATGAGCCATCTCAATTGCTTCCTCCACCCAAGTTTTATTGCCTTCTGACAAGGACCTCAGAACTATGGAGAGGCTAGGTAAAAAGGTTTACACTTCTGCTACCCTAACTTTTAGGGCTATTAATTATCAGACCCATATGTCTAGGTATGGGTTACCTCTTCTTTCTCAGGCCTGAAAACTTATTTCTGATTTTCCAGACTCTGAGGGTAAAACTTCTGTTCTTTCCTTGCTTAGTGACTTCTCCTCAAGCCATTCTTCATTCTATTAAATGTAGTTATGATGCTGCAGATGCCCCTTCTAGGGCTGCTGCTTTTGGTTCAGTGATGAGGAGGTATTCTTGGCTTAGGCTTCAGCCTTTATCTGATGATATTAAAGTTAGGTTGATGGATGCTTCTCTGGATTCTAAACTTTTGTTTGGGGAAGCAGCTGCTGCTTTGTTTAAGCCCCTTCAGGAGAATGGTAAGGCTTTACAGAAGCTTAAACATGTCTTTGTTTCTCCTGTGTCTAAATTTCAGAGAAACTACCCCGCTAAGCCTGCTTTTGTTCATAGGCAATCTCGCCCTTCTACTAAAGCCAAGAAGAATGGCAAACATGCTACTCCTGCTAAGACTACTCAGTTTTCAGGGATTGCAAAGCCTTCCTTTCCAGACAAACCAGGTGCTGTATGACTGTCTCTTCCCAGCCACATTCCTCTTTCTCTTTCTCTTCCTGCTTGGCTTCAGATCACTCAGAATTATTGGTTTCTGTCAAGTCATTTATCAGGGGTACTTTATGGTGTGGAAATCCCATCCTTCTTTAACATCCCTTCTCTATGCCACTAGTCAAGGAACCTTAATCCTCACCATTGACACGGGTGGGAGGTGTTCAGTTTTTGGTGGCAGTGGTGGGATATTAATAGAACTTCTGTAGCGTGCAAGCAGTTGTCACTGAAGGTGTGTGTACTCTCAGCAATCACAGGGTAAACATGCAGAGTTTTGTTTTTCATAACATTTATTTTTGTTGGTTTAGTTTAGTCAGGGAAAGCAGGCAAATATATCAGCAGGGGATTATGGCAAGCTGACACTGAATCAGTTGGCTAAGGTGTGCAAATCCAAATGACTGGTGCATGCCAACCTGGCTAAAGAGGAAATGATTTCAGCCTTAGTTGCAGCTGTAGCATAGACAAGCAACCAGGAGGAAACCCAGTTTGTCAACGGAGATGTGCAACCCTCAGAAATAGGATAGTTCATCTTTTCCATGGAGGATTTAAAAACCTGTTTGGAGTTAAAGAGACTTGAACTGGAGTCAAAACACATGGAATTAGAATTGGCAGAGAGACTGCAGTGTTTGGAGGCTAATGAAAATGAGAAGCAGTTGCAATATGAGAGGGATATGCTGACTGTTTGACAGGAACATGGAGGTAATAGGGAAGGGAATAACCTAATCCCAGAAGCAAAAAAAGTTAGTAAATTTCTTCCATAGTATAAAGACGGTGATAATTTTGATAGTTGTATTCACAAATTTGAAAGAGTATGTAGACAATATGATGTTGACCAAGGCTCAGGGTACAGTTTTTTGACCCCCTTACTCCATGGTAAACCTGTAACTGCTGTTTCTAAATTGTCTGATACTGACTGTTTAATTTATAACAAGGTTAAACAGTGTTTATTGGAATGTTTTAAGTTAACAACTGAAGCTTACAGAAACAAATTTTGTAAGCATAGACATAAGGCAAATGAAAATGTATGTGATTATATTGCAGAGCTAAGCATTTATTTCCACAAGTGGGTGAGTGGGTTTCAGATCACCACTTTTAAAAGGCTATCAGACATTTTGGTGAGGTAACAAGTTCTTAGCGGCTTGCCTGAGGACATGAGAATCTGGTTGGCAGACCGGGAATATAACTCTGCAGAGGAGCTGTGGAGAAAAGGGGATCTCTACTTAGCAAGCAGGGCACCACTGCACAAGCAAGGGATACCCAGTGCTGCACATGGATATAACAGAACTCATGGTGGGCAGCGTAAACCACCCCAACAGAGTCCACCAGTAACAGGGGAAGCAACTAGTTCAGGTACATGGCCAGGATCAAGGGTTAGATGTTTTAAATGTAACCATAGGGGCCATGCATCATACAGATGTCCACTGAAACAAGGTGGGGAGCCAGCAAGAGAGAATAACAGTATGCCAGTGGTAAATTGTCTGGAGATAGGATATATCATTGGAGTTTGTATCCTATCTTAGTGGGTAGAAAACAGGCCACTGCTAAGAGAGACACAGCCTGTGACATAACCATTATGAAGCCTGCAGTGGTTAAAGAGTAGCAGTACATGCTTGGGCAGTCCATTCCAGTCAGAGCTTTAGGAGAGACCCCATGACAGACACCTTTGGCCAGGGTTCATCTTGACTGAAGGGTGGAAAAGTAAGTAAGTAGGTGTGTTTGAGGATATCTCTTCAGATGTCTCAATAGGGATTGATTTTGATAATGCAGTACGTTGTATGCATGTAGTTATATGCAGTCAGGTTTGGAGACAGGCATTGGGTCTGGTAGTCTGGGGAAGACTCAGACAGACCCCACACCTGAAGGTGGGGCTGATGATGTGGCTGTTTCAAGGGGGGAAGCTACCCTGTAGCAGTGAAGCGGAAGTTGAGTCATAGTTGCTGATGGTACTGATGTTCCCTTGGACAGAGTGACTGCAAGGGCAGAGGTGAGTGGTAGTACCCAGGTTGACAGTGAGGCACTGCTGTCAGAAGATACCAGACTTCCTTCCATGAGTTCCAGGGAGCTGGGAAGGTTCACAAAGGTAGAGTTGAGACAGGCTCAGCTCTCGGACCCTACACTTTGAGGCTTGAGAAAGGCAGTTAAGGAGGCACCTGATTCTCAAGGAAAAAGGGAGTCTGTATACTAGAACAAAAGGTTACTGTATAGAGAGTGGACCCCTGAGGGAGGGCTAGAGGGTGAGGTAACACAGTAGTCAGTAGTGCCTAGAACCTACCATCTGGCACTTCTGCCCATAGCCCATGGCATTCCTTTGCAGGTCATATGGGCATAAAGCATACTAAGAGACATATTATTCAGAACTTTTATTGGCCTGGGATCACAAGGGATGTAATAGGGTACTGCAGAACCTGTTAGCAGTGCCAAAAAGTAGGCAAGGCAGTGAGAAAGGTCAAAGCACATTTGATGCCTTTGCCTGTGATTGAGGAGCCATTTCAGAGGGTAGCTATGAAATGGCTCCTCAGTCACAGGCAAAGGCATCAAAGCACTTTGACCTTTCCCCCTGCCTTGCCTACTTTTTGGCAAGGCAAGGGGAAAGGTCAAAGTATCTTTGATGTCTTGCCAAAAAATAGGCAAGGCATCAATGTGCCTTTGATGCCTTGCCAAAAAGTAGGCAAGGCAGGGGGAAAGGTCAAAGTGCCTGCCTTGCGTACTTTTTGGCAAGGCATCAAAGACACTTTGTCCTTTCCCCCTGCCTTGCCAAAAAGTAGGCAAGACAGGCTGAAAGGTCAAAGCACCTTTGATGCTTTTGCCTGTGATTGAGGAACCATTTCAGAGGGTATGGATATTGTGGAGCCTCTGAATACCCTAAGTTCCATAGGGAAGAAATATATCCTAGTAGTAGTAGATTATGCTACTAGATATCCTGAGGTGGTAACTCTGTCCTACAATGAGGCAGAGGAGATGGCAAATGCTTTGTTAGAGATTTTCAGCAGGGTAGGTTTCCCAAGAGAAATAATGACTGACAGAGGTGCCAGTTTCATGTCAGACCTGCTGGCTTGTCTGTGGGAGCACAGTGGGATAAAGCACATAAAGACCACACCCCCAGACTAATGGTTTTGTGGAGAGGTTAAACGCTACACTAAAGACCATGCTAAGGGCATTTGAAGACCAGTTTGATAGAGTGGGACAAATATTTGCCCCATCTGCTGTTTACATATGGAGAGGTACCCCAGGAATCCACTGGTTTTTCACCCTTTGATTAGCTGTATGGGCATAGGGTGAGAGGAGCCTTGGATTTGATTCTTGATGTGTGGGAGGGTATGTGTGAATCCCACAAGGAGTATGTTGTGGCATATGTCCTAAACCTCAGGACAAAGCTTGGGGAGCTCATAGGCTTGGCCCAGGAGAACCTAACAGGAGCTCAACAGCAGGAAAAAGGTCTGGTATGAAAGGAATGCTTGAGCCTGAGAGAATTCTGTGGTACAGCAGACTATGATGCTCATTCCTGTCAGACACAATAAACTGCAGGCAGTTTGGGAAGGACCCTTTAAAGTGGTAAAGAAGGTCAGTGATGTTAACTACATGGTAAAACTGCTAGGCAAGATGCAGGGGCACAAACTGTACCTTGTTAACATGATGAAGCTTTACCACGATAGGGAAGCCCTTGAGCAAAGTATTTGCAGTGGGTGGCAGGATGTATCTGAAGGGTATCTGGTGACTGATCTCCTCACTTGAGGCTCGGACTGACACCTCAGTGGAAGGGGTCAGCAATTCCAATGCGAATGGGCTATTAAGACAGGGTATGTGGGTTAACGTGTTCCCAGACAGTCTCATTCCTCTCAAGCAATGTTTCTCCAGAGTCACTTGAAAAACTAGCTTGAGTCTTTAAAGGGAGGAGAGATGTGATGATGTGAGATAGTACTAGCTGTGCCAGAGACAGTAGGGCAGTGCATGTGTGACACTTGCCAGCATAACTAGCTGGAGTTTTGTAAAGAATTATATCTCATTTGAATATCAAACTGATTTGTACAGATTGTCGCCTCACAGTAAGACGTTGTCCTGTTCGATTCTCAGCTAGAGCGTCTTCTATGTGGAGACATGCGTGAATGGGCGTACCTTCATTGAAGGTTGTGCGTCAGGGCCGGCAACTCAGCATGTAAAAATCTACTGCCAATCATTAGCGGACCGGAGTTTCGCTGTGGCGACCCCTAACCGGGAAAAGCCGAAAGACACAACAACAACAACTTGTGTTACAGATGTATTTGTAAAGGTGCTTGTATTAAAAATGTATCAACAATGGGTCCTGCTGGACAGAAAAGAAATATACATTTATATCAGACTGTACTGTTGTAACTGAAGAAATGTATGTATGTTAACAGAGGTTGGAAGGGAAGAGGTTAAGCTCAGCTCAGCTTACTTAAGAAAAATAGCCAAATATTAAATGACTCGGTTTAGGCCATAAAGATTTCATGTCACAGGCCTGAATGCAGCCAGAGACACAATGTCTGGGAAAGCTTGGGCTCTTATTGTCCTTAGTCGTGAACTAATTGCTACCCTGGGGTGCCAGAGAATGGCTGGCTAGTTTCTACAGGAGGGGTGAAAGGGCTGGAATTGTTTTATAGTCTCCAGATGCTGGAAGAAGCATTAGCAAAATCCTAGGTGTGTATTGTGACACATCTGTGGTAGATCGTGGTTCAGCTTCTAGTCAAGGGGATATTGTGGGAACCACATAATCATGTGACCAGATGTGATGTCATTGTATAGCCAGCACTGAAATTATATTTAGATAGTAGAGGTCTGACAGAAGACACTCCGCACTCTGTCTTGGACCTGACAACACAGACCCATATCCATTTCATATTGCCTTGATCTAGCAAGTAAATGGGTAACAGTAATTCTTCAGTCAGTTAGGAAAATGTAGTAAGACTAGTTAAATATTGTTTTTCTGTATCTGAATATTTGCATCTGTATTTGTATATATCCTGTGAATGAAACTCTGGTGCTTGTTGTAAATATATAATCAGTATTTTCATGTTTTCTATTTTATTATTTATTATTAAATATATCTAAACTTTTTATTGTAGCTGATCTTATAAAAATATTTTAATCCTTGGGAATAATTGCATTTATTTTGGGACACTGTGGCTTCATGCTCCTGAAAGGCTTGCTGCTTAGTAAAATGAATACTATACAAATGGTAATGTTTGACAAAGAGTAATTGGGTACTCTGGTAAGTGCCTTAAAGTAGCTAGCTGATGGTGGTGAATCCACCTTATAGTCTGGGTGGTGGTGGCAGAGCTGGTAAATCTGTGTGTGTGTTTGTGTCAGCTACTTGGAACAGGGGCATAGACCACTGGTTTTTGCAGAGAGAAAGATTGAGTCTTATTTGGGGCCTGGAGAGGAAGTCTAGCCCCAGATCTGGAGTGTGCTCCCTTTGTGCTGTTAAGGGAAATTGTGCTTGATGCAGAGAGCTGCATCTGAAAATATTGTCTTTATTCATTTTTCTTCTAAGTGAACCATCTCCTACCGGTATTAGTGGTGAGGATTAAGGTTCCTTGATTACTGACTCAGAGGAAGGGTGTCACATGGGCATTCCTTAGCCTCCTCGGGAACAACTTCCCTTTTCCCAGAGGTTCTTCAAAATCTCTTGACTCAGGGTACTATTCAAGTAGTGCCTGTGTCCCAATGGGGAAAGAGTTCTACTCCAGGCTGTTTCTAGTGTCCAGAAAAGAGGGCACTTGGAGACCTATTCTAGAATTCTCTCATCTAAACACGTTTCTAAAACTGCCCTCCTTTCGAATGTTTTCCCTTCAGATTCAGTCTCCTCTCTTGCTCTCTCGGGCCTATGTTGTATCTCTGGATCTCAAGGGTGCTTATCTCCATATTCTGATTCATTCTATTTTCAGGATGATTTTGCATTTCTCTGTTGCTTCCTGGCATTTTTAGTTCTCTGCTTTGCCCTTTGGCCTTTCTACTGCCCCAAGGTGTTCACCAGATGCCTTGCTCCTGTGATTGATTTTTGCAGGCTTCAAGGCATCCAAATATTTCTTTACTTAGACAACCTGCTGATTCAGCCATCCTCTCCAGAGACCATTTTGCTAAATCTTCATTTTGCCTATTCCCTTCTGACTCCTCAGGATCATGTTTTTCTGGATTGCAGGATTCAGACGGTGCCAATGCTTGCATCTCTGCCTCCTCCAAACGCCTTAACTCTCCTTTCTTTCACTCTCTTATTCTGGCTTCCATTACTGCCATGGAGTTTCTGAGAGCTCTGGGTTTCATAGCATCCACCATTCCAATGCTCCCTCTGGCCAAACTTCACATAAAAATGTTTCAGTGGTTTCTGAAGTCAGTGTGCCTTCAGCATGCACATCCTCTAGACTTTGTAGTTCATCTTCTTCCTTGTCTTAGACAAGGACTTCATGGCTGGATTCCGCAGTTGTCTCTGAATCCAGGTATCTCTTTTCATCCCCCTCTTCCCTCTAAGGAATTGTTCACAGATGCTTCAGACATGGGATGGGGAGCAACATTTGGCTCTCTAAAGGTACTTTGTCAGCAGAAGGAGCACATCAATGTCAAAGAAATGAGAGCTGTTCTGCTGGCTCTTCAGGCCTTTCATCCTCTTTTTCTCTCCAGAGCCTCTCAAGGTGTTCACAGACAATACCACAGTGATGTGGTATGTTAGCAAACAGGGTAGAATGAGATCTTGTCTTCTTTGCCAGTTGGCACTTCTGGTATGGGATCTTGCTGTCAAGTATCAATTGACTCTTCAGGCAGTTTATATCCCTTATATCCCTTCTGGTTAGAACATTGTGGCAGACACACTGAGCAGGTCCTTAACTCAGTCTCATGAATTGATGCTTCACAAAGATGTGTTTCTGGACATTATCCATCAGTGAGGTACTTCTCAAGTGGATCTTTTTGCCTCCCCTCTGAACAGACAACTTCCTCTGTTTTGTGTCAGTGTCCCAGGTCCTCTGGTGTGGAAGGTGGACACCCTGTCATTTTCTTGGAAGGGGATATTTATTTATGCCTTCCCTCCCCCCTTCCTCTCATGCCGAAAGTCCTGGTCAAGATTCAACAAGATGCTCATAAAATCTTGTTGGTGACTCCCTTTTCGCATTGACAGCACTGGTTCCCCTCTACTTCTGCATCTAACCAGGGGCAATCATCACAAGTTACCTTACCGAGTGAATCTAATCACATAGGACAAAGGATCTCTCATCCATTCCCACCTGTCCATGCTTCAGCTGAAACTGTGAGTGATAGGATTTTGATTCCTAATAGACACCTTTTTTCTGAAGATGTGCAGCAACTCCTGCAGGAGGCCAGAAAACCTACTGCTAGGAAATCCAACTTATCCAAATGGGAGAGGTTTTCTATTTGGTGTCTCTCGTAACCTGGACCCACTTACTGTGGATGTTCCTTTGGTTCTCTCTCATTTGTATGAGTTGCTCAATACTGGTCTAGTCTATTCGTCTGTTATGGCCCAATTATCAGCTATCTCTGCTTGACTGCATTTTTCTCCTCCTTTAGCTTCTAAATTTGAGGTGAAACAGTTTCTTAAAGGTGTCCTTAAAGTAAGACCTCTCAGGAAGTCTGTTTCTCCTCCCTTGGATCTTAATTTTGTTTTGGAGAAGTTGACTCAGGCTCATTTTGAGCCTGCTGCTTCAGCTTCCTTTCATCATTGTTCCTGGAAGACTGTTTTTTTATTAGCTCTTACTTCTACCAGACAGGTGTCTGAGCTGCAGGCCCTCATGGCTTGTCCTCCTTTTTTGATCCTTCATGAGGACAGGGTGTCCTTGCACACTAATCCTTTTTTTATGCTTAAGATGGTTAATGAGTTATCACTTAATGAGTCAATTAGTCTGCCTATTTTTTCCCCATCTCCACAGTCTTGACAGTGAGTGGGTGCTGCATACTTTGGACGTGCATAGGCAACTCGGGGTTTATTTGGATAAGACTAAAGCTATTAGAAAATCTGGTCAGTTATTTGTTTCTTTTCATCCTAGATCTTTGGGACTTGCTGTATCCAAGTGAACAATTTCTTCTTGCCTTTCTAAGGCTGCTTTCTTTTGCTACAGTTTTCATGGCAAGAACCTTCCTTCTTCAGTTAAGACACATACTTACTAGAGCTGTAGCTTCTTCTGGTGCTTTTTTCAAGGGATTATGTACTAATTCTGTGCTTGAAGCCGCTACCTGGACTCCTGTGCATACCTTTACCAAGCACTACAAGCTGGGTGGTATTTCTAGATCTAGGGCTGGTTTTGTTAGTGCCATTCTTCATGGCTTTTTAGGGGACTCTTCTGCTTTTTCCCCTTCCTAGTTTCCTCTTCAGCGTTGTCATTGTCCTATATGTAAAGAATACTGCAGCAGTGAATGTAAGGATATAGTGCAGTTTTTTAAAATCTTACCGTAACGGTAGATGTCCTTGCATTCACTGCTGCAGTATTTGCTCCCTCTCTTTATCCCCCTAGTCATTTGCCTTTCTGAATGTACAGGCTACCTCTTGGGTTCCTTGGACTGGTGTTTCTACTGGAGCAGTTATTTCTTATTATGGTAGGCCTAAACGTCACCTTTATGCCCTATGCTACACAAAGAACGTTTGGGTGATGTTCGGCATACCTTACAGCAACAGTAGTCTTTGGTAGAATGGCCGGACATTGGGCTTCCATGGCAAGGAATCCCCATATGTTAAGAATACTGCAACACTGAAGGCAAGGACATCTAACATTATGGTAAAATGTTACAGAACTGTACTTTCTCCCATATACTTCTTCTCTTTGGAGTCTTTGCAATGCTTTTTCTAATTTTGCACTATGCTATCTGAATTTTGTAAATATCATGTATATTTTTTACATTTCTTCCCTTTCTTAATTTTTTTTTTCAGACCCAAAATGAAAATCTAATTATAGTTGATGAGTCTCCTTTTCTTTTCTCTTGATTTATCACCGACTGTTTCAAAGATAAGACTGACATGATTTTGCACCATTTTATAGTGTTATATCAGTTTTATGGTTGATTATACTATACATTTGCATGTATAGATCCTGCTGTTTTAAGTTATGTTTTTTGCTAAACTATCAATATTAAATCATTTCATTTCTTGTAATTTTCCAGATGGTAAATCATCTAGGCTTTTGTTTCACTACTGAATATTATTAATCGCACAGAATTATTTTGTACTCACACTCTGTACCTATTTGCATGTCATTTCCTTATTGTCTGTGCCTATGCTTAGTTTACTGTACTGAGCCCTTTATATTTTTACCTTACATTCTTCCTCAGTGCTCCTTGCTGTTACATCATAGGCATTCATATCACAGACATTTGTACAATCTCTTTCCCATGAGATTTACAACTAAAATCTCCTAGTAAAATTAGTTTCATATGCATAGCATACCATTATTTATTTACGAGACTACATCCCATCCATTATACTTCGCTGTGTTGAAAATGTATTTTCAGACACAGTCTAGTCATACAAGTGACTCACAAGATGCTTTTGCCTTGTTTTATCCATCACTCCCAACTCCTTGCTCTGCTGATATATTTATTCCAATGGCTAGCCAAAGTCACATTACCGGTATGGGTGAGAGCCAGGCTGATGTGACTAGGCATCCATAGATAGTTTGGATTTTTGTTTTCCCAATGTGCAGTGGTGCCAGCACATGTCTACATGTGTGTGTGATTTGCTGGTACATTCTCAAACACTGTCTTCATAAGGGCTGAACCCAAGGGTTTCCACTATAGGTCTCTGCCTCTTGGAAGAATGGAAATGACTCTTACCCTCCATTGGGGTAGCTGAGTCCTGTGTAGTTAGGTACCTGGCTACCTAGTGAGGGAGAATGTCACTGAATAGCATCATATGGATATACGTAACCTGTGTGGATAGTGTGGGTGGTGGATAAGTGAGGGAATTAACATTAGCACAGAATGGCACATGAAGATTTTTGGTAGGAAATGAAGGTGAAATTCATGCATCTTTAATATGTCATATTAGCCTTGAAAATGGGAAATGACTACCATTTCAATTGGGAAATTCCACTTATATTTATATTATTTATTTATCCTTTGTTAATTGAATTGGTCCCACTAAGCTAGTGGCTTCTTTTCATTTCAAGGGATACCCAAGGTGGTATTTATACTACTAGGGGAAATTTGGCCAGGGCAATGGGGAACTTCCCCTTACTATTTTCAATAACTGCTATGGGATCTTTTATATTCAATTTAGGTACTACCAACACCAGCAGATAGGATCTCAGTTTAATATTTCATCCGAAGTATGACACACTTAGGAGTGCAGCACCCCCCTTATACTATACAGCACTGTCAGCAATCCATCCACCTGATATGGGAATAGAACCCACAGCCTTCTGCACCAAAGGTGACTGTCCAGCCTGTTGTACCACTGATACATGTTTTCATATACGTGTAAATCTTAGTAAATTATTTAGACATGCTGAAGTGGTCCACAGCAAAAAGACAATATTTATTTAGGGAACTCTCAGTTCTGCATTAACTTAAATGCCAATATGGCATTTTGGTGGACATGTTAATTGCAAAAAATGTCTACAACAGTGTTGTTTAATGGGATCAAGGCACCCTGTACCCAGCTCTCACCAGTGAGAAGAAAAGAAAGCATGCTTTTTTTTCCTTTTCCCTGAGGTAGTGCAATCTCTGACTGGTAATATTTCAGTACTGGATCAAAATGTATAAACTCCACATGCAGGACTTACCCCCCCCCTCCAAAAAAAAAGTATCGGTACATGCAGTTCAGTGTTCATCGGTGATCATGCAAACATCTACTGTCAGGGTATGTTCAGTTGACTCATCTGTACTTGTATTTTTTCCTATCTACAAAATATAAAAGAAATTTTATTATTTTAGTTTTGAGTAATTCAGAATCACTGACATGAGCATGGGCCTTGTGCTATGAACTCATTCTAAAGAGCTCTTGCATGTTTCTCTTACTAGTTGTTAATTTTTGAAGTATTTATGTTAACGTTAACATTCTGGTATAATTGCATAAAACGTTATTAGTGCTGTGATGCCTCTGAACTGGCCCAGTAACCAAGGAGCCTCAATCCTCCCCACTAACACCAGTAAGGCACATGCACATTGAGAGGATAACAAGTACACACATAGTAAGAAGTGCACATTGAGAGGATAACAAGTACACACAGAGTAAAGTACAATTTCCCTTAAGAGCACACAGAGATAACAGTCAGTCTGGGGCTGGTTTCTCTCATTCTCTCCAGATCCCCAATAAGACTACCCACTGGCACAGCTATAGGGTTCAGATTTCAGCCGAGTGGTCAAGCCAAAACCTTCAGTACCAGCACCCTCTCTGTCCAGCCAGTGCTTCGTGTCCCTGCCCAAGTAGCTGACACATACACACTTTGAGATTTGATTTATATGTAAACACACAGACACTCCTGGGGAAGGCTGGCACAGGTTCACTAGCTATGCCCCCTTCTGCCCAGACTATAAGGTAGTACCGACTGCCACCAACTACTCATCAGCTACCATAAAGGCCCTTACAAAGGGTGTCCAATTCTACTGTGCAGTGTTATTATTATCCAATTGGTAAGTGTGACTGAGGCTTGAAGGCTATTTAGGAGTGGCTTGTTCAGCATCACCAAATACATGCAAGCAGTCTGAGAGCTTAAATATCTCTACACAAAACAGCCACATTTAAAAGATTTAAAAATATTTAATGATAAATAATAAAAGCACAAGGCAATACTTATTAACTCAACACAGTGACAATAGAGAGTTCAGACATCACAGGAAATAACATTGTAGGACAGTCTCACATAAATAGAGAAAACATATGGACTAATCTGGCTAGATTCCTATATATCTCTAAGAGAAATACTAAGCTCTCAGTCTTACTTACAGAGCAAGCAAATGCTGGTGAGATGATGTGTTCAGGTTCAGAAACAAATATAAAATGCAATCTTTTTTTCTCTTGAGATAGATCTTAAATTGAAAATACACATTAATGCTGAATCATTTCAGATGACATCATTCTTGTCACCTCTGCTTAATTCCCAGGCTAACAGAACTTAAAATGTAACATTTCTTTGTGATCTGCAGCTGCCAGGAAATCACAGAGTAATAAAAGACACTTTGCATGTGAAAACTAGTAATTATCTCTGTCTTAAGACAATAAAAAGAAACACCTAGCCTAGACATCATGTCTCTTAACTTGAGATAACACACAATCATAAAATTCTTTACTTATCAACTTATTTTCTTAGAGTTTGCAAGTTAACTCCGTATGTCCTCATTTGTACCATGAAACATACATTACATAGTTATAGAGTTTATAAACATTTTTGCTTTCTTCCAGCGGGGTGCATTGTGGTTACAATCTTGAAGCTCAGCACATAACTCAGTTTTCTTACATTTGTGAAACAAGCCTGTGGATTATATCAATATTTACAAATGACATAGAATTATATACAAAATTCTATATCTAGTTGGGCTGGCAGCCTCTCAGTTTATCACATTTCTCCCCTGCCGAGAACTCAATATAGTTTTCCAAGTGACCCTTGAGAAGCGTTGCTTGAGAGGGTTGAGTCTGTCTGGGTATACCTGCCCCATTCCCTGTCTTGAGAGCCCATCTGCATTGGCATTGCTAATCCCACTGTGGTGCTGCACTGACATATATGCTTGCAACCCTAGGCTCCACCTTAGCAGCTTGGCATTTTGCTGGCTGACTTGATGTAACCATGTTAGGGGATTGTGATCTGTAACTACCGTGTATTTTCTTCTGTACAGATAAGGCTGAAGTTTCTGTAGTGCTCACACTATGGCGAGATATTCATTTTCTACAGCTGCATAGCATTCCTCCCTGCGTTGGAATATATGACTGAGATAAACCGCTGGGTGCTCTTGTCCCTCTGAAGAAATCTGGCTAAGTACAGCCCCCACTCCATGGTTCGAAGCATCCACCTGCACAACAAATTCATTGCTGTAATCTGGATTGGCTAACTCAGGTGATCCTTCCAAAGATTCTTTAAGCTCCTTGAATGCCTGCTCACATGCTGTGGTCCACACTACCTTATCTGGCCTGTTTTTCCTTGTCAGGTCTGTGAAGGGAGTGGCTGTGGTACTATAACTGGGGACAAACTTTCTGTAGTACCCTGCTGTCCCTAAAAATGCCCTCACCTGCTTTTTGGTAACAGGTGCAGGCCATGCCTGAATGACTTCCACTTTGGCAGTTTCTGGCCTGATCTTACCACCCCCCACTCTATGTCCCAGTTAGGAGACCTCTGCCAAACCCACCTGACATTTGCTGGGCTTAATGGATAGCCCTGCCCTCTGTAGTCTGCCAAGCACCTCCCTGACATGCTGAAAGTGTTCTTGCTAGGAATGGCTGTAGATGGCATTATCATCTAGGTAAGCAAGGGCAAAATCCCCTGCTAGGATATGATCTACCATCCTCTGGAAAGCCATTGGGGCATTTTTCATCCCAAAGGGCATCTTTGTGAACTCATACAAGCCAAAAGCAGTCACAACGGCCGACCTCTCTCTAGCACTGGAAGTCAAGGGCACCTGCCAGTAACCCTTGGTAAGGTCAATGGTGGTAAGATACTTAGCCCCACCCAGCTGCTTTAGGCTTCATCTGTCCTATGCATGGGGTAAGCATCTGACTCTGTGTGACTATTTAATTTCCTGTAGTCCACACAGAACCTGGTGTTGCCATCCTTCTTTGGCACCAGCACCACTGGGGAGACCCAGGGACTGTTGGACTCTTGAGTTACCCCTAGTTCCAACATTTCCTGTATCTCCTCCCTCAGAGTCTAACTCTCTCAGGCACCCTGTAAGGGGCCTGCCTAATAGGCCTTTGGGGTCCTGTATCCATCTGGTGCTGCACCAGGTGGGTGAACCCTGGTTTCCCTGTGAACATGTCCCCAAACTCTTGTAACACTGCTCGGATTTCTCAAAACTTGGTAGGGGATAGCTGCTGGGACATTGCTACCCCTTCCACTGAGGTGTCACTCCAAGCCTCACTGAGGAGATCAGTCACCAGGTCTCCCTCAGACTCCTCTTGCAATCCCCTGCAAATACTCAACACAAGGGCCTCCCTATCATGGTAAGGTTTCACCATGTTAACATCTTACAATTTGTGCCCCTTCCTCCTGCCTAGCAGTTCTAACATGTAGTTAACATCACTGACCTTCCTTACAACCTTATAGGGTCCCTCCCAAGCTGCCTGCAGCTTGTTGTGTCTGACAGGAATGAGAACCATTACCTGCTGCCCTACAGCATACTGTCTAGCTCGAGCATTCCTGTCATACCAAACCTTTTTCTACTGTTGGGCTTCTGTCCGTTTCTCCTGGGCCAAGCCCATGAGTTCTCTAAGCCTTGTCCTGAGGTTTAGGATGTATGTCACAACAGACTCCTTGTGGGATTCACAGTCACCCTCCCACTCATCTCAAATTAAATCTAGAGGCCCCCTCACCCTATGCCCATACAACAACTGAAAGGGTGAAAAGCCTGTGGATTCCTGGGAACCTCTCTGTAAGCAAACAACAGATGGGGCAAATATTTGTCCCACTTCCTCTTAAACTGGTCTACAAATGCCCGTAGTATGGACTTGAGTGTAGACTTTAACCACTCAACAAGACCATTAGTCTGAGGCTAGTAGGGGGTGGTCTTTAGGTGCTTCACCCCATAGTACGTCCACACACAAGCCAGCAGGTCTGATATGAAATTGGCACCTGTGTCAGTCAGTATTTCTTTTGGGAAACCTACCCTGCTGAAAATCTCTAACAAAGCATTTGCCTCCTTTTCTGCCTCAGTGGAGGACAAAGCCACTGTCTCAGGGTATCTTGTAGCATAATCTACTACCACTAGGATGTACTTTTTTTTCCTGTGGAGCTTGGGGTACTCAGAGGACCCACAATATCCATAGCTACCCACTGAAATGGCTCCCCAATCACAGGCAAAGGCATCAAAGGAGTTTTCACCTTGTCTCCTGCCTTGCCTACCTTTTGGCACTGCTCACATGTCTTGCAGTACCCTGTTACATCTCTGTAAATCCCAGGCCATTAAAAGGGCTGCATAATATTTCTCTTTGTATGTTTTATGCCCATGTGACCTGCAAAGGGAATATCGTGGGCTATGGCTAGAAGTGCCAGACGGTAGGCTCTAGGCACTACCAACTGTTACATTCTCTCACCCTCCAGCCGTCCTTCAGGGGTACACTCTCTATACAGTAACCCTTTGTCCCAGTGTACAGATTCCCCCTTCGCTTGAGAATCGGGTTCCTCACTAGCTACCTGCCTCAGGCCTTGTAATATAGGGCCTGAGAGCTGAGCCTGTCTCAACTCTCTCTTTGTAACCCTTCCCAGCTCCCCTTCTACAGGAATTATAGCATCATCAGACAGTGGTGCCTGTCAGCCTGGGTACTACTACTCACATCTGTCCTTGCAGTCACTCTGCCCAATGGAACATCAGTACCCACAAGCAGCTGTGGCTCACTTTCAATCTCACTGCTACAGGGTAGCTCCCTCCCTGAAGTAACCACCTCACCAGTTCTGGCTGCAAGTGTGTGGTCTGTTTGGGTCTTCCCCAGGCTACCAGACCCACATGCTTGTCTCCACTCCTGACTGCATGTAACTGCATGAACACACAGTACTGCATTATCAAAATCATTCTCTATCAGGACATCTACATGATTAGCCTCAAACATACCTACTCGCTGGCTTCCTTTTCCACCCTCCCAGTCAGGGTGAACCCTAGTCAAAGGTATTTGGAATGGGGTCCCTCCTAAAGCTCTGACTGGAGTAGACTGCCCAGGCAAGTAGTGGTCCTCTGTAACCATTGCAGGCTTCACAATGGTTATGTTAGAAGCTGTGTCTCTCTCTTAGCAGTGGTCTCTTTGCCATTCACTAAGATAGGATATAACCTCTTGTGGTAGTTTGGTACCCTTGTTGTCTCAAGACAACCCACTGTTGGCATTTTGTTTTCCCTACTTACTGGCTCTCCCACCTTTTGTTCTCCACCTTGCCTCCATTGATATATATATGCTACATGGCCCCACTGGTTGCATTCAAAACTTTTAACCCAAGGTCCTGGACGTGTACCTGGACTATTAGCTTCCCCTGCTACTGGGAGATTCTGTTGGGGCAGTCTGGGCTGCCCACCATAGGTTCCCTTAGACCCATAAGCAGCACTGGGTGTCCCTTTCCTGTGCAGGAATGCCCTGCTTGCTAGGTATAGGTCTCCCTTCTTCCCCAACTCATCTACAGTAAGGCATTGTCTATCAGCTAACAAGATCCTCATGTCCTCAGGCAAAGTCTGCCAGCCCTTCAGAAGTGATGATGTGACATCCACTCACCCACCTATGAAAATAAGTGCTTAGTTCAGCAACATATTCACACACATTTTCATCCGCCTTGCATCTATGCTCACAAAACTTTTTCCTATAAGCTTCAGGTGTTAGCTTAAAAAATTCTAGCAAACCGTTCTTTACAACATTATACTTTAAAAAGTCAACAACAGATAGTTTGGAAAGAACAGTTACAGCTTTACCATGGAGTCAGGGGGTCAGGAACTGTACCCAGAGCATTTGGTCAACATCATACTGTTTACATACCCTCTCAAACATATGAATGAAACTATCATCCCCCTCTGTAAACTGTGGAAGAAATTTACTGACCTTTTGTGCTTCTGGGGTCTGGTTACTCCCTTCCCCATTACCTCCATGACTCTGGTGAAGAGTTAGCATCTCCTTTTCATGTTGCCTCTGCCTCTCCTTCTCCTCAGCTTCTATTTCCATATGCCTGGCCTCCAACTCAAGTCTCTTTAGCTCCAGATGGATTTTTAAGTCCTGTGTATAAAGGTTGCCCTGTCCATTTTCTGAGTGTTGTACATCTCTACTGACAGTCTGATCGTCTTCCTGGTTGCTATTTTCTGATGCAGCTGTGACCAAAGCTGCAATCATGTCTGCTTTAGTCAGGTTTCCATGCACCACTCCTTTATCCTGGCGTATCTCAGCCAACTGGATCATTGTCTGCTTCCCATACTCCTCTGCTGACATGTTTGTCTGCTCTCCCTTACTAACTACTCTAACAAAAGAAATAAAACAGTTGTGATCTGAACTCTGAATGTTCACTGCATGGCTGATTTAGAGTATAAAAACACCTTCAGTGATCACTGTACACAAGTTACAGGAATTCAACGTCCACACCCCTACAAGCCAATTAATGTGTGATGTGGCTGTCTCACCACTATCAAACAATTAGTATTTGATGTGGATATCCCACCACTGCCACCAATTAATATGTGACACCTGTGCACTGGCCCAGTAATCAAGGAGCCTCAATCCTCACCACTAACAACAGTAAGGGACGTGCACATTGACAGGATGACAAGTACACACACAGTGAAGTACAATTTTCCTTAAGAGCACACAGAGATCACAGTCAGTCTGGGGCTTGTTTCTCCTTTTCTCTCCAGATCCCCAATAAGACTCCCCACTGGCACAGCTATAGGGTTCAGATCTCAACCGAGTGGTCAAGCCAAAACTTCCAGAACCCTCTGTGTCCAATCAGTGCTTCGTGTCTCTGCCCAAGTAGCTGACACGCACACACTTTAACATTTGATTTATATACAAACACACAGACACTCCTGGGGAAGGCTGGCACAGGTTCACTAGCTATGCCCCCTTCTGCCCAGACTATAATGTAGTACCGACTGCCATCAGCCACTCTTATTAGCTACCATAAAGGACTTTACCAAAGGGTGTCTAATTCTTCTGTGCAATGTTATTATTATCCAATTGGTAAGTGTGACTGACACTTGAAGACTATATTTAGGAGTAGCTTGTATAGTATCACCAAATACATGCAAGCAATCTAAGAGCTTAAATATCTCTACACAAAACAGTCACAGTTAAAAGGTTTACACATATTTAATAATAAATAATAAAAGCATAAGACAGTACTTGTTAACTCAGCACAGTACAATAGAGAGTTCAGAAATCACAGGAAATACTTTAAAACAACTTTGTAGAACAGTCTCACATACAGTAAATATAGAAAACATTTACACTAATCTGACTGTATTCCTATCTTTCTCTAAGAGAAATACTAAGATCTAAGTCTTACTTACAGAGCAAGCAAATGCTGGTGTGATGATGTGTTCTGGTTCAGAAACAAATACAAAATGCACTTTCTTTCTCTCTTGAGATAGATCTTAAATTGATAATACGCAGTACTACATCATTTCAGATTACATCATTCTTGTCACCTCTGCTTAAGTTCCCAGGCTAACAGAACTTAAAATTTAACATTTCTTTGTGATCTGCAGCTGCCAGGAAGCCATAGAGCAGTAAAATACACTTTACATGTAAAACGTAGTAATTATCTCTGTCTTAAGACAATAGAAAGAAACTCGTAGCCTAGACATCCTGTTTCTTAACTTGAGATAACACGCAGTTGTAAAATTCTTTACTTATCAGGTTAATTTCTTAGAGTTTGCAAGTTAACTCCATAGGTCTTGCTGGTTGGGTTCAGAGCCGATCCTCGGCTCCGACTCGGCCATCTTCAAAAGCTCGAGAGCTGCTTACTGGCTCAAGGCCCCCCTATATCCCATGATGCCTGGCACTAAATACCCAGATCTCATTTACCACTTCTGCTACGAGGTTGCGTTTACTGGCTCAGGTCATATTTATTCACTTTATTGATAATTTTAGAACTTTTTGTGTATTATTAGTTATAACACTTAGTGTCATACATAGTTGTAGGATTTGTGGTATTTGTTAGTGTTTAATTCCCCCCTTGAAAACTTGTTTTCTTCTTAGAGAGTTTTCCCCTCCCTCCCCCACTCCCGTTTTGCCTTTTTAAGGTAAGCCGTTTTAGTTAGAGGCTTATCCTGGTTTTCTTTTTTAAGGTAGAAATTTTTTTTCATTAGAAATTGTGGTAGTTTGTAGGTCTTATATTATAGAGTATGTGTGCTGTTAGGGTGTGGTAACTTGTGTGGACTGTGTGTGTTTTTTTCTAGTTACCTACTTCCCTTTGTACTCTTTCTTTGTATTTGAATTTTCCTTTACAGGAATGTCTAAAGACACGAAAGTGTCTGGATTCAAGAAGGGTGACTCATGCTGTCAGAAAATGTCTCTGACAGATGGTCACACTTCTTGTGTCTACTGCTTGGGCGCCCTACACATGCAGGACATTTGTTCGATGTGTCACGCCTTTTAGTCCAAGAGTCCTGCAGGAGCGTAGGAACAAGCTTATCCTTAGGGGTTTGCTTAAACCTGAAGGATCGCCAGCCAAGACTCAGTCAGTGAAACCTTCCAGGCCATCGAAGCCGTCGGCTCCCAGTTCGGAGCTGTCACCGGGTGTGGCTTCTGCTTCTACTTCGGTTCCAGCTGGAACCGTACCACCTATCTCCAAGTCAACTTCAGCTCCGACTAGAGCCGAAGTACCTATCTCCCAGTCGGCCCCGACTCTTCTGTCGGAACCATCAGGGAGTCGAAAACGCTCCAAGTCACCATCCTTGGAGTCGATACACTCGGCTCCAGGGTCACCCTTGTTGCAATCGAAGTGAAGTCATCGAGCCCACTCTTCTCGGTCATCTAGCCTTTCTGACCATGATTTGGAGAGAGTGGTGAGCAGGCTTTTAAAATCGCAGGCCCTGGCTAAAATGCTATCCAGCCCCCCTCATCAGGGTTCGGCTCTACCTGTCTCTGCAATAGTTTCTCCTTCGACTCATCCGTTGAGTTCGGAGCCGGAGCATGCTGAGGCTGGAATTGTGGGACCGTCAGCACCGATACCACCCCTTTCGGTTCTGTCATTGACTCCGATCTCTTCCATGGTGCCGTCCTTGGAGGGATCTGGGCGCTGGGACTCCCTTGTCGGCTCCGAGGGGGCGAGTGGCATCGGACCCTTGTCCGACCCCATTCTCCCTCTCGGAGCTTCGTCGCAGGTGAGTTGGGCTCCTACATCGGCTTCGGAGCCGTCTCTCTTGGTGCCGGGGAGGATCCCGGTCTCTTCTGAGCCAGTGCCTTCTCCGATATCGGGAAGGGGCGCCTTCAAGGTCATGAGGCGTGTGCTGGCATCTGAGTCAGCCTCACGGTCAGCCTCATCGGCTCCTTCCCCCATGGAGCCTGCTCCTGCCTCGGCCCCTCCTCCAGACCCAAAGCGTGGGGAAGAAGCTCTCCAGGACACCCCATTGGGTGTATCGTCCTCTTCCAAGGCCTCCCCTGTTCATTCAGAGGAGCCCCCTCGAAAGAGGAAATGCAAGAGGAAGCATGTTGACTCCCCTGAGTCTGTCACTTCAGATACCGACTTAGAGGAGTTGGAAGGGTCCCCGAGATCCCCCTCTGAGGATGTCTCCTTCTCAGACATCCTTGAAATTCTTAGGCAGAGGAGGAACTGGACTACCCTTAACCCTTCCGAGGATGAGTCTGTATTCCTGGACATGTTTGGATCCCGACCCTCCACCTCCTGGGTGTCACCGCCTTTCGATCCACTGATGTCTGTGGTGGCTAGAAAGGCGTGGTCAGCTCCAGACACAGTGGAACCAACTCCCTGCAGGCCCACAAAATTCATTACTGCCCCTCAAGACAAGCAGCTTCTGACCAAGGGTGTTCCCGCTGATGCCATAGTGGTAGCAGCGGCCACTAAAAAGGAGTTGGCTGAAATTTCTTTGTCTGTCCATCCCCCTAATAAGGAATCTAGGACGATGGACAGATATGGGAAGCGGATGTTTTCCTCAGCGACCTTCTCCATGAGGTCTCTGAACTATTTGTGCCATTTTACCCACCTTCAAAGGGATCTCCTTAAAGAGCTAGGAGATACCCTTCAAGATCCATCAGCTGCGGGGGCCCAGGCTAAGGTTGCCTCCCAGCTGGCGACTCTAAATTCGGTAGTAAACTCCTCCATGTGGCTTATCTCTTATGCAGCTGATGGCGCAAGTAGGGCCGCAGGCACAGGCGTGGCTCTGAGGAGACACACTTGGATGCGGTTATGCAACTTTGCGGAACCCTTCAGGGCGTCTTTCACCAACACCCCCTTTGATGGTTCTGCTCTGTTTGAACCACAAGTGAAGGATACCCTTACCAGGTGTGAGCAGGAAGGCAAGACTCTCTCTGCTGTGGGAGTCCGTTTTTCCACTCCTTCAAGACCGTATCGGAGAGTTTAGGGGCAGAGGGGGTCCTCAGAATCAGGGCCAACGAGAATCTTTCTCTGACAAGCCCTTCCAGCATCCCTGAAGTGCTGCCCGGCTGTCCACCTTCGGAGGCAGTCGGGGGAAGATTATCTCTGTACCCAAAAGCATGGCAAAGTATAACACAAGACAAATGGGTACTTTCTACCATATCCGAAGGATACAAAATCCCCTTCTTTCGCACTCCACACTTTACCAACAAATCCCTTCCAGATGTTCCACCCAATCTAAGGGATCAAGCAGTTCAAGAAATTTCAAAACTGCTAAGAAAAAGAGCCATCCAGTCAGTCCCAGCAGACCAACAAGGATCTGGAATTTACTCAAGGTTCTTTTTGGTCCCAAAAAAGACAGGGGACTGGAGACCCATTCTGGATCTCAGCAGATGAAACAGGTCTGTTCAAAGAACGAAGTTCCGAATGGTCACGCTACAGTCCATTTTACCCTTTCTGGGTCAGGACAATTGGATGTGCTCCATAGATCTTCAAGACGCGTACTACCATATCAAAATGGACAGACGCTCCAGAAGATTCCTCCGCTTCCGGCTGGGAGCCAGTCATTATCAGTTCAGAGCTCTGCCCTTTGGTCTCACCACAGCCCCAGGGTGTTCACCAAATGTTTGGCAGTAGTTACCACTCACCTGAGATGGATTCCAGGTGTTTCCATATTTAGACGACTGGTTCCTTACTGCAACCACCAGGCATCACCTGCTGCGAGCCGAGACTACACCATCCAAATGTGCTCCAAACTTGGCATCACAATAAATTTCGAAAAGTCTGCATTGTCGCCTTGTCAATCTATCACCTTTATAGGCGCAAACTTAAATACAAAGGACATGTCAGCGAGACTTCCAGTAGATAAGAGTGTTAGCTATTCGACGACATGTGCAGGTCTTATTAGGATGCAAAAAGATTTAGGCCAGATTAGTCCTAAAAACATTGGTTCTCATGGCAGCGGCGATCATACTAGTCCCCCTTGCACGTTTTCACATGAGGATTCTTCAGTGGATGCTGTTCACTCAATGGTCCTTCCAGCAATTCCCAGTGTCTCACATGATAATGATCACACAGTCATGCAAAAACCAACTTGTTTGGTGGATGGTTTCCCCATCATTACGCCAGGGCAGACCATTCGTTCTCCCTCCTCCAGTAGCTACGGTGACCATGGACGCCTCCCTGATTGGGTGGGGGGGGGGGGGCATTTTCAGGGAAGAACAGTCCAAGGCATCTGGCAGCCTCACGAGTACCATCTGCATATCAACGTCTTGGAGATGAGAGCAGTGCTTTTAGCATTGCAAGCTCTTCAGAACTCTCTTCCCACCGGGACCATTGCAAATCAAACAGACAATATGTCAGTAGTATGGTACATCAACAAGCAGGGCGGAACCAAGTCCTACCCCTTATGTCGAGAAGCACTCAGACCTTGGCAGTGGGCGATCTCTTCCCAATGGTTTCTGATAGCAGCGCACATCCCTGGGAAGTCCAACGTTATAGCAGACAGGCTGAGCAGAGCAATTCTCATGCCTCACGAATGGTCTCTCAGTCAGACTGTGGCGGACAAAATCTTCCGCAAATGGGGGTCAGCCTTGCTGCGACCTTTTTGCCACCCCCTTCAACAGCAAGTGCGGCAATTTCTTCTCTCTCTCCTTCCTCTTCCCGGACACTTCCCCAGAGATGCTCTAATTCATGATTGGCCTCAGGGATTTCTTTATGCATTCCCTACGTTTCCCCTGATTTCCAAACTAATACAGAAAGCTACCACATTGGGATGCAAGATGATCCTCATTGCCCCTTACTGGCCTCGACAAATTTGGTTCCCGTTCCTGCATCATCACCTTCTGGAGCAACCCTGGATCCTGGACCCACTTCCAGACCTCCTGATCCATCAATCGGGCGGGCTGCACCAGTCTCTTCAATCTCTCCAGCTCACTACTTGGTTTCTCCACTTCCGACCTTAGCCAAGCTTCTGAACATCTCCCACTCTGTGCGTGAAATCATCTTATCCTCGCATAAGTCTACCACTAGAAAAACTTATGCTAGTAAGTGGAAACATTTTTCCTTATGGGCAGAGACCAGGAATATAGATCCCTTTTCAGCCCCTGTGCACCATATTTTAGAATTTCTAGCGGAATATTTTCAAGCTGGATCCTCTTCTGCCACGATTAGAGTTCAGCTAGCTGCAATTTCAAACTTTCATACGGGCCTATCTGATACAAGCATCATGTCCCATAAACTTTGTAAAGCCTTTCTTAAAGGGACCACTCTACTCAGGCCCCCAGTAAGAGACCCCCCACCTCCGTGGGATCTGGATTTGATTTTAGCTTCCCTGATACTGCCCCCCTTTGAACCAGCAGCTTCTTGTTCCTTGAAGTTTCTTTCTTGGAAAACCCTTCTACTGGTTGCAGTTACGTTGGCTAGATGAGTTTCTGAACTTCAGGCTCTTTGTGTTCGTCCTCCTTACCTAGTTTTTCACAAGGATAGAGTTTCTCTTCGGACTAACCCTTCCTTTCTTCCAAAGGTTACTTCTGATAATAATTTGAATCAGTCCATTGACCTACCTGTGTTTTTTCCAAATTATTCCAACAAGGAAGAATACAAGTTACATCAGTTGGACGTTCATAGACAATTACGCTTTTACTTGCATAGAACCAAGCAAATCAGAAAATCAAACCAGTTGTTCCTGTCCTATGCTGAGGGTAAACAAGGTATACCGGTGTCGAAAGTAACCTTATCTAGGTGATTTGACATCTATTATTACATTTATATATCAGTTAAGGAATAAAGAGCTTCCTGCTAAACCAAAAGGTCACTCCACCAGAGCTCTAGCTACTTCATTGGCTTTTCAGGCCAGATTGCCAATGGAAACTATTTGTGCAGCAGCTACATGGGCTAATCCACATACCTTCATTTCACATTGTAAGCTGTATGTGGCCTCCAGGAGCAGAGCTGATTTTGGTTCCACTGTTCTGATGGGTCTGTTCCGATGAGCCACCCAGGATTGAGGTACTAGGGACGCTGTCCCAACCAGCAAGAATGAAGGCGAGATAGACAACTTAATATTAAGAAGTTATGTACATACCATAACGTTGTCTGTTAGTTGTCTTCTTCTCGCCTTCTTTCTTGCATCCCACCCTCCATCCCCCTATCCTAGTAGACCGAGAAGAGTTCCTTATGTTTTTTTATCACTGGCTGAGTCTTCTCTGGCTATAACATCTGACTATCAGTCTCTCCAGTAGGTTCATGTATCCTATTACAGTTTACTGTATTATTATAATTGTTATTATTATGTCTGCAGTTAGGTTTACCAAACGAGATCTGGGTATCTAGCGCCAGGCATCATGGGATATAGGGGGGCCTCGAGCCAGTAAGCAGCTCTCGAGCTTTTGAAGATGGCCGAGTTGGAGCCGAGGATCGGCTCCGAACCCAACCAGCAAGAAAGAAGGAGAGAAGAAGACAACTAACATGGAACGTTATGGTAGGTACATAACTTCTTATTACATAGGTGTAGAGTTTATACACATTTCTGCTTTCTTCCAGCAGAGTGCACTGTGGTTACAATCTTGAAGCTCAGCACGTAACAGTTTTCTTACATTTGTGAAACAAGCCTGTGGATCATGTTAATATTTACAAATGGCATAGAATTATTTACAAAATTATATCTAGCTGGGCTGGCAGCTTCTCCTTTTATCACAAGTGGTTCTGTAAAAGATTTGCAGCAAAAGACCTTTAATTTAATTGTTACCATTTATTCAGTTCTGTTCAGCAAAAACTGTTGTTAACTGTCTGTAGTGCTATATAGATATATGTTTTGGTAATTCTGATAGTGTGCTCATTATGTCTCCTGTATGTTTGCCTTTGGACTTCATGTCTAGCATTGTTGTGTGATGTTGAGATACTGACTTTAACTATTTTTCATTTTTTATACAGGATGTTAAGTTAATAAATGATATTGACATCAGTATAAAGCGGTTAGGTCTTCTGGGGAATATAGTGGTAAGAAAAGGGTTAACAAGTAAAAAAACCAATAAGCATGATCTAAGGTAAGTACTTTTTAAACTGATATCTTTCCCATTTTCTTTTGTATTGTGCAGTCAAGGCAGATATATTCTTGGAGATGGTTGAGAACAGAACATATCATTAATGTGTACTTTGACAAGGGTACTGTGTATATGTGTGTGTGTGTGTGTGTGTATATATATATATATATATACATAATTATAGCATGTTTTGTGATTTTTAATTATAGATCACTCTGATTTGTGCCATTCACTGTATCAGTACAATTATTCTGCCTTCTGAAGAGAATGACAGAGAAGGGTGTTGCCTGTTACAAAACTTTAATATTATTGAGATCATTATGACATGTAGTTCTGCTGAGTATAATTTGAAAGGTTCCAGGAATCTTCAGTGCTTCTAAATTAAATTATGCTAATGACCTTGTAGCTTTTCTCAGCCCATTTGTACAGATTCTGACAGAAAGTTGTCTGTCTGCCTGCTTGTGCCTGGAATTGCAACTTGCAGCATTAATGTGAGCTGTTTTTTTTTTATGTCCAGGTGTGGAATCTCTTGTTGTGCATGCTGCTCTGTACAAGCAAAATCATTTCCCATGGAGATTATGTACACATTGCAGCATTAGCTTATCAGAGACCAAACACAACATGGTGTTTGTGGTATCTTTTGTGTTGTCACCTTGACTGTTCTTGGTTCATCTTCCTCTTTACCGTGTAATGGTGTCACTCTTTAGCCACTGAGCTACTGAAGTGTGAAGCAACTTAAATCTTGTAGCTTTGTCTCAGAAAATCTGTTGACAGTGTTCCTACATTTATAATGCTGAGAAACGTTGGGGATATTAAAATGATGGGAAGTTATACTTTTCACTGAAATCAGCTAGAAAGCAAAGCCTGTGAACAATAATAAGATATTCTTAACATAAGAAAACTAAAAGGGGAAATTGTACGTGTAAAATGCTGTTAATAAACAATAACATGATAATCTATCCACAAGACAAAGTGATTATATTGAATACAAATGTTTTGCAAATATCACACTAATCAAGCATATTTCAGAGTGCTATTGAGACAAGGGGAGGCATCTGGTTTAATAACTACAGCTATAACTGTTGTCTCAAATAGATAGAATTAAAAATTCATATTCAGTGGGACTTGACAATATACCAGAAAGTCTTTTACAGACTCAAGGAAAATTTAAATGAACTCCTGTTATTACAGTTGTTTTAAACAAAATGGCAGTATGTAGACATGTTCCTGATCTATGGCGATGGGCTGTAGTGGTACTGATTCATAAAGGTGGGAGTTTACATCAGACCTAGTTAGCTTTAAACTCATTAGTCTGACCAACATTCTGTGTAAATTTCTAGGGAGAGCCATAATGAAACATTTCTAAAATGATGTAGGAGTTGTTTTATTAGCCATGGAACAGTATATGTTTGTTAAAGTGAATGCTTGTCCTGCTAACATTTGTGGTATTATTTGATGAGGTAACAGCATCACTTAATGAAGGGCTAGCAAGTTAAATTACTTATACTTACTATGTTAAACCATACATAGTTCAAAAGGTAAAACACTGCTTCCAGGACAGAATGCAACAAGTCAGGGTTGTGGAAAGATAATGTCTCCACCCCAGTATGTGTTGCCAGTAGTTGACCAGAGGGCACTGTATTGGAGCCATGTCTTTTGCATCTGTCCTCCCATGTGTAAATGTTGGAAATGGGTATGGATAAACAAATCTGCTAATGACTGCAAATGGAGTAACATAACTACTTCAGTAAAAGACGCCAAAGTTCTCGAACATGGTCTACAAAAATACACGCCAGTACCAAGTGTGGTAATAATTATCTTGCCTTTAATGTCAGAAAATGCAGTATCATGAGACATGGCAAGAAGGATATAAATTATGACTACAAAATAAATACTCAAATCATTAAAACATAACACCATCACTAAAGATGTAGGGACAGTGCCAGACAACAGTTTAATTGCTATATAAAATGTAACTGTCCATAACTAAAACATAACATTTAATGAAATTCTTACAAGTAAATAAATATAACTGGTATTTTAGCCACAGCCTTCTTCATTACAAAATTGCTCTTCAATTTTAAATAGAAAAAAAGTCAATCAATGGCTAATCAATCAGGCTGTGCAAATCTCTTAAGTTATTACAATATTTCACAGTACTCCAGAACATAGTGATTTAATCTTTGACCAGATTACACCTACCAAAGTTAGAAAATACTATTCTGTAGTCCATCTAAATTCAGAGAGCGTGTCAACTGTCTCCAAGAGGACCATTTTACCAATTTATACCTCACTGATACTGTGTGTTATTGAATACAACTCTGCTCTGTAGCCTTTCAACAAATCATCTGAATCAATTGGAAAAGGTACACTGAATTCAGGAATCATCATGATATCATTTGTATTATAAGTTACTTGTAGAGCACATTTACCTGCTATAGAAGATGATGTCTGATCCAACCTGTTCAGCTCTACTTGAAACTCTGTGCTTGAACACAGTGCTAAGGTGGTAACACAACATCAGGGAGTCTAATACAAAAAAAATAAATATCAATCTTAGAAAAAATGTGAAAGATACATTACGTAATGCCCTCCAAAATTATGGAATAAGCTTTCTTTAGAATCTGAAGTTAGTCATTAACTTGCTCTGTAAATAATCTTTATGTATAGAGAAATGCAGAAAATATCCACATGGGGATATGACAGTCAACCTTCTTGAAAGCCAATAGGTTGTAACAGCAACATTCTTATCTGTGAACGTACAGTGGATATAAAGAGTATACACACTCTTGTTAAAATGTCAGGTTTTTGTGATATAAAAAAATGAGACCACAATAAATCATTTCAAAATTTTCCCACCTTTAATGTGACCTATAACCTGTATAATTCAATTGAAAAACAAACAAATCTGTTAGGGGAAAAATATAAAAAATAAAGTGGTAGAATAAGCTGTTTGCATAAGTGTGCAAACCCTTAAACTAATACTTTGTTGAAGCACCTTTTCATTTAATTACAGCATTCAGTCTTCTTGGGTACACACCTGCCATCAATTAAAGAGACTCTGATTAACCCCAAATAAAGTTCAGTTGTCCTCATAGGATTTTCCTGATATTTACTCAGTTGCCTGCTACAGCTAAAGCCATGGTTCGCAGAGAGCTTACAAACCATCAAAGGGATCTCATTGTTGAAAGGTATCATTCAGGAGAAGGGTACAAAAAAAATATCCACAGCATGTCCAAAGAGCAGGACAGAGAACATAAGGAACTCCACCTGTCGGGGTTCAAGAAATGTGACAAGTGTTCACAAAAGATGTCATTGACTGACAGTCGCGCTAGCTGTGTGCACTGTCTGGGAGAAGTTCACTTACAAGAACCCTGTACCTTTTGCCATGCCTTCAGTACTAGGGTTTTTAATGAGAAGAAATGTAAATTAATAGACAGGGGTCTTATGACCAGTTCCTTCCAGGGACAGCTGGAACTTGGTCAGACAGCTCCCAAAACTATGAAGAGAAAATCTTCAGTTCCAGCTTCAGAGACGTCTAAAAAGTCTAAAGCGATGGAGCCAAGGAGTTTTGGCTCCGATTCTGCTTCTTCTGTCTCTGTGCCGTCAGTTTCTTTGGTGCTGGCAACCTTCGGTATCAAGACAATCACCAGTTATCGACCCTGTTTCACCAACGTTGAGGTCTCCTGTATTAAAAAGGAGATCATCTCCTTCTGTCTCCACCCATTCCTCCAGGACACTTTCAGATGAGGACATCGAACGGGTGGTAAAGAGGTTGCTCTGTGACCCAGCTCTGGCTAAAAAGTTAGCCCTTCCGGACCTAAAGGCTTCGGAGCCGTCCCATTTACAGACTACTGCTCCGACTGCTTTGCTCTCGGAGCCAAACACTTCGGGTTTTTCTATGTTGGATCCCTCGCTTCCGAGAATTCTTCCTGCTTCCTCGGAACTGATAACTCTATCCTCAGTGGCTCAGTCTGGAGCCAAGGGATCTGGGAGCTGATGCTCTCGAGTCGACTCCGAGAGGGATAGTCACCCCAGTTGTTCTTCGGAACCAACCCTCCCTCTTGGTGCTTCGGCTCGAGTGAGCTCAGTTCCCACGTCTGCTTCAGAACGTGTCCCTCCTGCTCGGAGCCAACCTTCCATCTCTTCGGAACAGAGGTCGTCTTTGGAGCGGGGTGTTAAGGCCTTTGAAGCAATAAAGAAAGCTTTGTCCAGTGCCAAAGCCCCGACCTGATGTCCCACCAACAGCAGGCAGCAACCTCTTTTGCCCCGCCACCAACTCAATGTAAGGAACCAGAGACTCAAGCAGCCGCCATTGGAGGTGTCCCCCTCTTATGAGACCTCCCCAGATTATCCCACTGGAGAGCTTCCTCGGAAGAGACTTTGTAAGAGGAAGTACATTGACTCACCTGTCACATCACACACTGATTTGGATGAGTCAGAAGGGTCCCCTAGATCCCCCTCTGAGGATGTCTCCTTTTCTGATTTCCTTGAAATCCCTAGACAGAGGGGTGATTAGAAGACCTCTAACCCTACTGAGGACGAATCAGTGTATCTTGAGGCCTTTGGTTCCCGACCTTCAGCCTCTTGGTTGACACCGCTTTATGACCAGCTGTTGCATGTCATATCCCGGAAAGCCTGGCCCTCCATGGACACAGTGGAGCCTGTCCCGAGAAGGACAAACAAATTTATGAGTGCTCCGGAAGATAAGTCCGTTCTTTCTAAGGGAGTTCCTGTTGATGCTATGGTGGTAGCAGCGGCTACGTAAAAGTTGTCTGAGACATCTTCTAATGTCCATCCTGCTAATAAGGAGTCCAGGACAATGGATAGGTATGGAAAGCGTACCTTCTCTTCAGCGGCATTTACCTTAAGATCTCTGAATTACCTGTCCCATTTTACTAGACTTCAAAGGGATCTCCTGAAGGAGTTGGGTGACACCCTTCAGGGTTCAGTAGCTTCAGGATCCACGGATAAGGTATCTGTGCAGCTCTACACCCTTACATTGATAGCCAACTCCTCCTTGAGGCTGATTTCCTATGCAGTGGACAGAGCAAGCAGGGCAGCCGCAGCAGAAATTTCTCTTAGGAGACATTCCTGGATGCATCTATGTAACTTCATGGAATCCTGTAAGTCTTCCTTTACCAACATCCCCTTTGATGGTACAACTGTTTTTGGACTGCAGGTAAAAGAGACTTTGACCAGGTGCGAGCAGGAAGGGAATACCTTATCTGCCATCGGAGTCCATTTCTCCCTTCCTTCTAGACCCTATCCCAAGGGTCAAACAGGAGGGAAAAATGTGGTTCCGTAAATCCCAAAAAGGTTTCCCTCAGGCACAAGGTCAACCCTCCCCTAGAGGCAGAGGGGGAGGATATAACAGAAGACGCTGTCCTCGCGGCAGAGGAGGCCCGCAACATCAGGGAGACAGAGAGACTTTCTCTGATCGGCCGTTCCATTGCCCCTGAGGGGTTGCCCGACTGTCCGTCTCTGGAGGCAGTCGGGGGGGGGGCAACTTTCACTGTACCCAGGCGCCTGGCTAAACATTTCTGAAGATCGTTGGGTACAAACCATAATATCCAGAGGTTACCTGATTCCCTTTGTTTCCGATCCCCGGTAAACTGGTCTCTACCAGATGTGCCACCCATTCGACTAGACCATGCAACATCAGAGGTCATCTCATTGCTGCAAAAAAGAGTCAACCAAGAAGTCCCCACAGAGCAAATAGGATCCAGAACTTACTCATGATTCTTTTTAGTTCCAAAAAAGACAGGGGGACTGGAGATCAAGTCTAGATCTCAGCAAACTCAACAAATCTGTAAAGAAATCAAAGTTCCAAATGATCACTCTACAGTCGATATTTCCCTTTATCGGGAAAGACAGTTGGATGTGCTCAATAGATTTTCAGGACGCATACTACCACATCAAAATGGGTAGGCACTCCAGAAGGCACCTACGCTTTTGGCTGGGAGCCAGTCATTTTCAATTTCGAACACTGCCCTTTGGCCTCACTACAGCCCCCAGAGTGCTTAACAAATGCATGGCAGTGGTAACAGCTCATCTGAGACGCAAGGATTCCATGTGTTTCCATACCTAGATGGCTGGCTCCTCACTGTTACCACCAAGCACCAACTAATCAGAACCAGGGACGAGACTCTACCCTTGTGTGCCAGTTTAGGCATTACAATAAACCTAAAAAAATCAGCCTTATCTCCATCGCGGCACATTGTATTCTTAGGTACAAAAATAGATTCAACCACTATGACAGCAAAACTGACACCAGAAAGGATAGAATCGTTACACGACCAAGTCAGATTCTTGCTGAAGAGAGACAACGTACAGGCCAGGATAGTCCTTCAGGTCCTAGGGACTATGGCTTCTACCATTCTCTTAGTTCCCCTAGCCCATCTGCACACGAGAGTACTTCAGTGGCTACTATTTGCCAAGTGGTCAGTGCAGGATCTCCTCCTGTCTCACCAGATACTCATCGCAAACTCCTGCAAGAAGGCTCTAACGCGGTGGTTACATACAGATCAACTTCATTTAGGTCGCCCACTTAGTCCCACTCAAGAAAATGCAGTTTTGACCATGGATGCCTCCCAGATAGGGTGTGGGGGGGGCATTATCTGGGAATGACGGTCCAAGGTACTTGGCAGAATCACGAGAATCACTTGCACATAAATGTTCTGGACATGAAAGCGGTGCTATACGCGTTGCAAGCACTTCACAGTTCTCTTCCCACAGGGACAATTGCGATTCAATCAGACAACATGTCTGTAGTGTGCTACATAAACAAACAAGGGGGAACCAAATCTTACCCACTTTATCGAGAGGCTTTAAGAGTATTGAAATGGGCGATGGACACTCAACGGTTTTTGGTAGCAACTTATATCCCGGGGAAGTCCAGTGTGATAGCAGACAAACTCATTCGAGCAATTCTGATGCCTCATGAGTGGTCCCTGAATTCAGAAGATGCGAAAGAGATTTTTCGCAAATGGGGCCAGCTTTGCTGTGACATATTCGCCACGTACATGAACACCAAATGCAGCAGCTACTTTGCACTAATTCCCCATCCGGGGATGTCACCCAGGGATGCTCTGGTCCACAATTGGCCTCTGGGAATCCTTTATGCTTTTCCACCTTTTCCTCTCATTCCAAAAGTGATTCAGAAAGCAAAACTGTTGAAGAGTACCCTGATCCTCATTGCTCCTTACTGGCCTCGCCAAGTCTGGTTCCCCTTCCTGTGGCCCTATCTCTTGGAGGAACCATGGATTCTGGAGCCATCTCCAGACCTCCTGATTCATCAATCAGGGCAGTTCCATCGTACTATCCAAACCCTGAAATTGACAGCAGGGCTGCTCCAGTTCCACGAATAGCCAATTGTGTTTCCCTTTCGCCTACAGTCAAACACATTCTGATTCTTCACACAAACCTTCCACAAGGAAATTATATTCCAGCAAATGGAAAAGGTTCTCCAATTGGGCAGCAAACTAAGGCATAGCTCTCTACTCAGCTCCTAAAGAGTCTATCCTGTCCTTCCTGGCATCCATTTTTCATGAAGGAGCTGCAGCTGCTACTGTTAGACTTCAGTTAACTGCCATCTCTAATTACCATTTTGGCTACAAGGGAAATCCAATTATGTCCCACTCTTTATGAAAAACCTTTTTGAAAGGAGTCCTCCTTCTCAGACCTCCAACCAGACAACCATCGGAGCCCTGGGACCTAAACCTAGTTCTTACATCTTTGAACCCTCTTCTTCATCAGATCTGAAATTATTGTCTTGGAAAACATTGTTCTTAGTGGCTATAACTTCTGCTAGGAGAGTTTCAGGCTTGCAAGCCCTCACCATTCGACCTCCTTACATTGTTTTCCACAAGGATAGAGCCTCACTTAGAACTAATCCTTCCTTTCTTCCTAAGGTATGTTCAGAGCATAATCTCAACACAACTATCGATCTACCAGTTTTCTTCCCAAATCATGTTAATAAATCAGAATACAGACTACACCAATTGGATGTCCACAGAATTCTCAGGTTTTACCTGCACAGGACTAAAGAATTTAGAAAGACAGACCAATTATTTGTTTCCTTTTCAGACAAAAATAAAAGCTTGCCTGTTTCTAAGGTCACCCTGTCTAAATGGCTTTCAGACTGCATTTCATTTGCTTACAAAGCTGCTGGCAAACAGTTACCAGCCAAAGTAAAAAGCCATTCAACAAGGGCAGTATCAACTTCATATGCCTTTAGATCTAGGCTCCCAATTAATACAATTTGTGCAGCAGCCACTTGGGCAAGACCTCATACCTTTGTCACTCATTACAAATTGGATTTGGCCTCCCGGAACAGGTCATCCTTTGGGTCCACTGTACTGAATAGTCCCTTCGCTTGAGCCACGTGGGTAAAGGTGCTAGGGACGCTGTCCCATCCAGCAAGAATTACGACGAGATAGGACTACATAACATAAAGAATTTATGTACTTACCATAACATTCCATGTTTGTAGTCCATCTCGCCTACATTCTTGCATCCCACCCTTCTTCTCCCTGCTTATTTCCTGGAGGACCTGATGGACTATACATTATGCTGTCTGACCTGGTTGTAGTTGTCCGTCCACCTGACATGGATAGTAATACACAGTGTTCTCTCTGTATGTGCATAGTTATTGATAGTTTACTGACTATTATGTACCTATTACTTTCTTGCAAACAAGATCTGGGGATTTGCCGTGAGACACCGTGGGATAGTGGTTAGCCTCGAGCCAGTAAAAGCTCTCGAGCTTTAGTATCAGCCGCATCGGAGATGAGAATCGTCTCCGAGCCCATCCAGCAAGAATGTAGGTGAGATGGACTACAAACATGGAATGTTATGGTAAGTACATAACTTCTTTTTTGGCACAAAAACAACACTTCGCATCACCAAAAGAACACTTTCCCCACGGTGAAGCATGGTGGTGGCAGTATCATGCTTTGGGGTTGCTTTTCTTCAGCTGGAACTGGGGCTTTAGTCAAGGTGGAGGGAATTATGAATAGTTCCAAATGGCAGTCACTTTGGGCCCAAAACTTTCAGGTGGCTGCTAGAAAGCTGAAGATGAAGAGGAATATCAATTTTCAACATGACAGTGACCCCATGCATACATCCAAATCAACAAAAGAATGGCTTCACCAGAAGAAAATTAAAGTTTTTGAATGGCCCAACCAGAGCCTAGACCTAAATCCAATAGAAAATCTGTGGGTGACCTGAAGAGGGCTGTGCACAAGAGATGCCCTCGCAATCTCACAGAATTTGGAGCACTTTTGCAAGAAAGAGTGGGCAAATATTGCCAAGTCAAGATGTGCCATGCTGATAGACTCCTACCCAAGAAGACTAAATGCTGTAATTAAATTAAAAGGTGCTTCAGCAAAGTATTATTTTAAGGGTGTGCACACTTATACAACCAGCTTATTGCACGTTTTCCTATTTTTTATATTTTTCCCCTAAAAAATTTGTTTGGTTTTCAATTGAATTATACAGGTTATATATCACATTAAAGGTGGGAAAAGTTTTGAAATTATTTATTGTGGTCTCATTTTTTATATCACAAAAACCTGGCATTTTAACAGGGGTGTGTGCACTTTTTATATCCACTGTATATGCAATTACATTACACTTCATACAGATCTCTTGAAGTTGCTTATTTATTTTTCATGTGCAAGGCTTTAAAAAGCTTGGGCAATACTAAGTACATCAGATAGCTCTTAGTGCATTTAACATAAACTTGCATACTGCTTGTTCTTTTGTTATATATTGAGTAATCTGTTTGCTTTGTTGACCTCTTCCTCTAATGTTCATTAGTTATCAGCCTGTGCATTTAAATGGAGGACATACATAAGAAAACATATAATATCACTGTTTTTAGTCTGCTAACTAGAGAACCATTTCTCTGAGAAGTTCCTTGCTCCAATGTAGGAATCCCAATTTGATTTGGGATAATGGAAGGGATCCCTACACTGGGATTGGTCAGCAGTGCATTCCAAAATTCTAACGATAGCAACAGTTTTGTTGCAGATAAAGCAGAGCCATAACTAAGTCATCTATCATCCCCCTCAGCTTAAAGCAGAACCATAAAAATGGATTTGCAGGCTCAGAATTATAACAAACAACTTATGCAAGACTTTTGCTACAGTTACTACAGTTACTAATACACTAGACTACTAAATACATTCATTAAAGAAGACACAGTATCAGCTGTAACAGTAAATGGTTTGCTTGCAGACTGCAGAGCGCACTGTGGCTCCTACATGGTACATGGAGTTTGGCTCCCCCTTGGAGAAGGAGCTTCACCTTAATGACTTGGAGCTAAGAGCTGTTGGCTTTGGAGGCCTTGAAGACAGTGCTGCCTCTGGAGCCTGTCCTTTTGCAGTCGATGTAGGTGTTGTGGATATCTGTAGATGCTGTGGGGTACAAGGTCATACCACTTTTAAAGCCAGACACTGCTCCAATGGCAGTGAGCCGTAGATGATGGCATAACTCACTCCAGATTTGTTCTCCATAAGGAAGTGAAATAGTCTTGTCAGCTATGGATAAAGAGGATGAGCTTGGTCAGGATCATCCAGACATGTGACAGTCAGGACAATGTTCTATTCACCATTCAAGAAAATGTAGTCCTCTCCTTCTTCTTCTATGTCTTGTAGGGCAAAGGGAGGTAATCATGACCATGTTCTTTCCTTCATGGAGCAGGAGAGAGTCTATTTCTACTGATTTCACTTTCAGATAAGAAAGATCATAACTCCCTTTTGATACTCTGGTGGCTGAGTTGGGCACAGTTTGGTCCCTTGTAACACAAGAGGTTCTCCTAGTCTGTGTCAAGGATGCCCCTCATTGTATGGAATGACAGCTGGCTACACCTCAAAGTCTGGCATCTGATGTATACCTCTAATACTTCTGTGTTTGCTTGTGGTGGTGTCAGAAGCTATTGAGGCTGATAGGAAGACTTCCATGTGACAGGCCTCTGACTCTTTAGGAAACTCATTCTGGGTTTGAGCAGAGGAGTAGCCTGTAGCACATTGGTTAAGCAAGCTCACATATGATTTTGATATACCTAAACCACTTGTATGATCTGAATATCAATTATGTTATATCCATTGCGCATGTGCAGCTATCTCTGCACACCATGAACCTCTCAAGATCTGCACCATGGCCCTGCATTGTTTAATCAGTTTACATAAAGACAGTTGCATCTCCATCATTTTATAAAGACTCTACCACCTTCTATGGGATTTGAACTTCATGGTTTCCAGGCTTGCATATTCATCATCTGAATCTACTAGTTCAGTGGAAATGATGTACATTTTTTGAAAAATACTGTTCCTAATCCTGAGCAAGAATCCGGAAACTTCAGAACTTTATGTCTAAGGAAAGGGTTCTGGTCCCTTTGTACAAACCAGCCAGTCTTTCCATCTTTCAGTTTTATTAATGGGGCAAAAATCGGAAGACGGGAATTGCTTACACACTGGATGTGCACCACCATCTCAGGAGTTACCAGGGAGGGAAGGGCATGCAGTTGCCAAGCAGACACTTCACAAGTAGATTGCTGCCTGCTGCAAATGTTGCAGTTAAAGCTCAGCATACTAGAGGAGTGGTTGCCCTTGTACTTGATTCAAGAATTGTTTAAAAGCAGATTATCGGTGATATGGTGACTTGGTCTTTAGTACCCACCTTCATCAAAAATGCACATCATTTCCACTCAGCTAGTAGACTCAGTCTAAACCACCCTCCCTAATTAACACCACTCACTCTTGTCTTTACTGTCCTCTGGTACTACTTCTCACAACCTCTGTACTACGGCCACCCTCACACTCTCCCTATCTTAAACCTACTGTGTTTACAACCACTCCTTAACCTCTACAACTAACCAGCATTGTGCTGAATTCTGTCCAACTTGCATTTTAGAAATGTGTATACCTACATGTTTAACATATGTTATTTTGCATCTGAACTCAAATGTTTATACTTTTTAGACTGTGTGCATTTAATTATATTATTTTTTTACTTTCTCTGATTATGTGCATTTATTTCTATTGGATACACTTGTATAACCTTCTTGAATACCATACTGTATTCGCATATATTCATGCTATGTGTGTAACATTGTTTTGTTCTTCTGAGGAGATTTTCTCCCTGGTCCTCCACTGAAAAAGGCCTGTAGCTTAGTTGGACTTTCCCAATTCAACACATGTCAAATAAATAAATAATCAAGCATCAGACATGTAGCTAGTTATTCTAGAACCCCATGCCATTCCCTGAGCTGTTGCACAAGTTGAGGACCAGAAAAATGCTCCCATCCTTGAGAATTGTAGCAGACTGTTTGCTACATTTGCATCATATTGCTTGCTGTAGCACTGATCAGTAACGCCATATTAGCATTAATTTCTTAATGCCCCTACTGTACTACTGACTATTGGCATTTGCCAGTCAGACCCCCTAGCACCTTGCACCTGGGGAGGCTGTCTTCTTTGCCCCATCCTAAATACATTTCTGTCAAACATTATTGCCTTGAGTGCAAGTTTGAAAGTCAAACCTCATTTACAAACTCATTGCTTTGGAACTCAGCTTTCTGTGAGTGATTTGTACTTTTGTAGTCATCAAGTTCCTTCTACCCTGGTGGCTTACTGCTTGGTTTTAACCTTAACTGTAGCAGCCATCAGGGAGGGTCCTTCTTGTATACAGCAGACATATATTCTACTGCATTAGTTCTATGAGCAGACACTTCTTGACTGGTCAGGAATACCCTTCTGTTATGAGGGGTAGCTGTTCCAGTCATCCCTGACTATTAGTTTTCTATTAAGTCAGGCAATTTTGTGTTAGTATTTTGCTTGATAGTAATGGGGGTACAAAATCATTCATTTTTATTTCTTGATTTGTTGGAAAATATTTGCTGATGGGTAAAAGATGGATTGTGAGAAACCACATACATAATTAACATATTGCATCATAAAATGCATTACCATAGCTACATGTCTGCCCATGGGTGCAAAAAACTTCTGATAAAAAGATGTTGCATTTTGATTGTTGGAAAAGATGATCCTAAGCACAGGACTCATCCAGATATGCCCTTTCATTTGTCAAGTGGCATAAGTAAGAATGTATTTGTTATTTACTTATTTTCTTTAAGTACCACTAGTATAATGTAAATATTCTCAGTCAGCACTGAACACCAGCTAACAAGTTATATGGAGGATGTATGCCATCCCAGAGTACTATGGAGGATGCATGCCAGCCCAGAGTACTGAGGAGGATGCATGCCAGCCCAGAGTACTGAGGAGGATGCATGCCATTCCATAGTACTGAGGAGGATGCATGCCAGCTCAGAGTACTGAGGAGGATGCATGCCAGCCCATAGTACTGAGGAGGATGCATGCCAGCCCAGAGTACTGAGGAGGATGCATGCCAGCCCAAAGTACTGAGGAGGATGTATGCCATCCCAGAGTACTGAGGAGGCTGCATGACAGCCCAGAGTACAGGAGAGGATGCATGCCAGCCCAGAGTACTGACATCACTCCCACAATAGACTTGCACTGGTTTGTGCAGAGGGATATTATTACTGTTGAAAGATGGCCAAGGTCCACGATGCTTCTCAAGGCACTGCTGATTAGTGCCCACATCTACTCTTATGCTTCATGTGTTACACAGCTGTGTTATCCAAGGGCTTCTTTTCAAATAAATGTTTTAAGTCAAGTATTTTCTTTGTGTGCAAAAATGTGAATTTTTATATTTGTTGAATGGTGGTCATAGGCTGGCTAGATATTTTGTGTGAACTAACAGTTTGATTTCCTTTTCTGCAGCAGTGTGTCTGGGTCATCACCTACAGGTAAAAACAATCATCCACAACTCCGTGCATTATATACTAACACATCCAAACTCAAACACCAAAACAGTTCATCTTGGAGTGTAAGCCCAAAAGATGGCCACTCTAATTTACAAACACAACAAACAGAAACAAATGAAAGTGTGAACAGCATTAAATATGCTTTCAAAATAACTGTGAAAGAAGAAACACAAAATTCTCTGCATCCCCCAGAAATTCACCAAAGAGAAGCAGAAAGCAGAAAAACAACAGAGAATTGTGGAATTACAGAATGTGAGAAGGCAGAAAAATCAGACCTTTCAGTGGAGTTCAGCAATTTAAAACATATGGATTTGTCTAACAAAGAATACAGAGATAATGTGGCTGTTCTGGCCAAAAAGGTTGTCTGTTCAGATGCATTGTCTGCAGTTCATGTCTTGCAGGCATCACCAATGGCAGCAGAGGACAAAGAGGCAGCAGAAGAGACTACTGCTTGCTTACGTGATGATGACGAAGGCTCTATAGAAAATGTCTATCTGAACCAAATGCAAGAAATTCAGTATTTAAGCCCAATAGCTAGCCAAATACAGGAAGGGTGTCAGCCTGAGAGAGGACAGAATTCTAGAAAACTGTCTGTGGTTAAACTTTTAGATAAAGGTAGTGTTTTTTAAAATGATTTAATAATATTTCTTGTTTATTATATTTTTATAGACTAACTAGTCCATTGACATTAGTGTGTGCAGTAAACAGAAATGTTCCATCTGTCTACATCTTTTTTTTTCCCATTTTTGTACATGAGCTCATAATGTCACTTCAACAGTGACAATCATCTTGAGACAATGTTTACCCTGCTGGGTGGTTAGCCCTGCCGCAATAGTGCTTCCACATCACACACTTGCAGACACACTCACACCTATGCCCAGTTTAGAGTTTCCAGTCCACTTACTGCATGTCTTTGGAATGTGGGACAAAACCAGAGCACCCAGAGGAAACCAATGCACACAGGGAAGACATGGCAGACTCCACATAGAAGGTGCTCCAGCCAAGAATAAAACTGGGGAACCTCTTGCTATGAGGCAACAACTCTATCCGCTGTGCCCCTGACATGTTATTGTAAACCATGTTTTCCAGATATATTATAACAGTATAACAAGAGAAGATATCATTATTGAGGAGGCATTTATTAATTCAGGTCGACCTGTGAGTCTGGTTCTCTGCATTTTCTTCAGCTTTGGGAGCCATCACAAAGAACCAGTGGTTTCTGAATGTGGTTAGTAATCCACATCTCTAAACTCGTAGTTTCTCCACTAGAAAGGCTTCCACTTTCAGATCAAACTGTTTCCATGGACCTTTTGGGATAGCATCATACGCTGCTTCTCAGATAAACTATAGAGGCTGCCCTTCTTTTGGAACAAAGTCAGGTTTTCTATTCCAGCTTAATTGTAGTTCCAAAGTGAATAGATGGTCTCTGTCTTATCCCGAACTTCAGCGGCTTCAATAAGCACACCTCTTGTATCCGGTTCCAGATGATGTTTTTCTGAGGAGGGGTCATGCTGCTGCTGCAGGGCATCTGGATAGTGTCAGTAGACATAGTGGATGCCTTTTGGCTTAGAACTGCTTTAGTTCCACAAAAGAAGGCTATTCTTTAGATGGGCATCACTTTCAGTACAAAAGTGCTACCGTTTGGAATTTTACATATGCACAGAGTGTTTACAAAAGTTGAAAAAGGGTGATTTTGAGGTGGAGTTCAGTGAAGAGTTAAGCCTGGCACTGGGTGGCAGTAAAGAGTTACCGAATAGCTGGGTAACTACAGCAGAGCTAGTAAGGGAGACAGCTAGAAAGGTGCTTGGTGTGACATCTGGAGAGAGGAAGGAGGACATAGAGACTTGGTGGTGGAACGTGAAAGTACAGAAGAGTATACAGAGAAAGAGGTTGGAGAAGAAGAAGTGGGATTGTCGGAGAGATGAAGAAAGTAGACAGGAGTATAAGGAGATGAGGCACATGACAAAGAGAGAGGTGGCGAAGGGTAAGGCGTATGGAGAGTTGTATGAAAGGTTGGACACTTAAGGAGGGAGAAAAAGGACCTGTACCACATGGCTAGACAGAGGGACCGAGCTGAGAAAGATGTGCAGCAGGAAAAGGTGATAAAGGATAGTGAGGGAAATGTACTCACAAGCAAGGAGAGTGTGTTGAGCACATGGAAAGAGTACTTTGATGAGCTGATGAATGAAGAGAAAGAGAAGGCTGGATGATGTGGGGATAGTGAATCAGGAAGTGCAACAGATTAGAAAGGAGGAAGTAAGGACAGCTTTGAACAGGATGAAGAATGGAAAGGCTGTTGGTCCAGATGACATACCTGTGGAAGCATTGATGTGTTTAGGAGAAATGGCAGTGGAGTTTTTAACCAGATTGTTTAATGAAATCGTAGAAAGTGAGAGGATGCCTGAGAAGTGGCGAAAAAGTGTTTTGGTACCGATTTTCAAGAATAAGGGTGATGTGCAGAGCTGTAGTAACTACAGAGAGATAAAATTGATCAGTCACAACATGAAGTTATGGGAAAGAGGAGTGGAAGCTAGGTTAAGAAGGGAGGTGACAATTAGTGATCAGCAGTATGGTTTCATGTCAGGAAAGAGCACTATGGCTGTGATGTTTGCTCTGAGAGTGTTGATGGAGAAGTATAAAGAAGGTCTGAAGGAGTTGTGTTTTTGTGCACTTAGAGAAAGCATATGACAGGGTGCCTAGAGAGGAGTTGTGGTATTGTATTAGGAAGTCGGGAATGGCAGAGAAGTATGGAAGAGTGGTACAGGATATGTACAAGGGTAATGTGACAGTGGTGAGGTCTGTGGTGGGAGTGACAGATGCTTTTAAAGTTGAGGTGGGATTACATTAAGGATCAGCTCTGACCCCTTTCTTATTTGCAGTGGTGATGGACAGGTTGACAGACGAGATCAGGCAGGAGTCTCCGTGGACTATGATGTTTGCAGCTGACATTGTGATCTGTAGTGAGAGTAGGGAACAGGTTGTGGAGACCCTGGAGAGGTGGAGATATGCTCTAGAGAGGAGAGGAATGAAGGTCAGCAGGACTAGGACAGAATATATGTGTGTGAATGAGAGGGAGGAAAGAGGAATGGTGAGGATACAGGGAGTAGAGTTGGTGAAGGTGGATGAGTTTAAATACTTGGGATCAACAGTTCAGAGTAATGGTGAGTGGAAGAGAGGTGAAGAAGAGAGTACAGGCAGGGTGGAGTGGGTGGAGAAGAGTGTCAGGAGTGATTTGTGACAGACTGATACCAGTAAGAGTGAAAGGGAAGGCCTACAAGAGGGTAGTGAACGACCAGCTATGTTATATGGGTTGGTGACAGTGGCACTGACAAAAAGGCAGGAGTCAGAGATGGATGTGGCAAAGTTAAGGATGTTAAGATTTGCACTAGGTGTGATGAGGATGGACAGGATTAGGAATCAGTATATTAGAAGGTCAGCTCAGATTGGATGTGATATCGCATTGGTTTGGACATGTGTTGAGGAGGGATGCCAGGTATATTGGGAAAAGGATGCTAAGGATGGAGCTGCCAGGTAAGAGGAAAAGAGGAAGGCCTAAGATGAGGTTTATGGATGTGGTGAGAGAGGACATGTAGGTGGTTGGTGTAACAGAGCAAGATGCAAAGGACAGGAAGAAATAGAAACAGATGATCCGCTGTGATGACCCCTAACGGGAACAGCTGAAAGTAGAAGAAGAAGAAGACTGAGTGTTTACTAAGGTTTCAGCTATGTTGCATGAAGCCTTGCAAGAGAAGGCTCTCCATGTGTTCCCATAATTGGGTAACTGCTTCCTGGTAGCCGCATCAACATCCTGACAGCATCCTTTGAGTGGGAATTCCCATATCATTGGATTATCTTTAATAGCATAGAGCAGGGCGCACTGCAGTGTCAGTCATTCATGCCTGTGTAGAAAGTATAGGAAGTGATGGAAACCTGAGTGAATACTTGGCAGTGAGTCCAAGGCCATACCCTTCTGCATCTTTCTACTTGATGGTTACTATGGTGCCATATGCATGACTAAGGCTACTGTATTATAATGGACTGTGATGCATCACTAACTGCAGTGCTACCATGCACTTGTGGATCTCCTACAGGTATCACACTCCTGCTGTTGTATCCTAGAGTGGTTGGCAGTATCCAACAAGCTTCAGTTGAGGAGGCAAATCAATTCCAAGTCCTGACAGCAGATGCTTTTCTGGCAGGGTAACAAGCTTATCTCACCTCTACTATGGTTCCAAGGAAAGGAAGTAGTCATCCTGTAATGGGGGATTCTACAGTTGCTTGCAGTCTTCCTGGTTCCAAAGGGCTTGTAGGGACAACTGATTTTGAGGCCCTCTTAATTCAGTCTGACAACTAATTTGTCTTGAAGAACCTAAGCACGGAAAGGGGTACATGGTCATTCTCCATGATTAGAAAGGTGATGTGTATCTACTCGTAGGCCACAGACAGAGACTACATCCTATGCTTCATCAAGTGTAAAGTGGATAAGTTTCAAACACTTCTTGGTAAATCACTGCTCAATGTGATTTCTTAGTGTGACTCAGCATTTATTAGTTTTGTTTGTGAATTTCCATTTTTTCAACACAGTTGTGCTACAACAGTTAGTTTATGTAAGTGCAGGGTGGTAGGCAAAGCCCCCACTAGAGGGTTCACACAGCCCCCCCTCCCCCCACACACACACACAAAACCACTTTTTTTTTAGTTTTCTCAAGCTGAAACTTCAACAAGATTTTTTCATGTAGTTGAAGCTTTGGGGAATTAACACTTCATGAAATGTATGGAGAGTGGCAGAGACATTAGGACCTCAGCAATTCACATCCCAGACAGTGTGAATCATACCTCTCAACTGTCCAGAATTTTGCCTCGTATTTTTGGTCTTTTCCTCATAAAATTTGTGATTTTCTGGAAAATCACTGGGGATTGTAGCCAATGTTGCATAAAGCATAACAAACATTTAAGTTTCAGACTTCATGTACTTCAAAAAAAAGTGTAAGAAAACCTATTACTCTAGGTTTTGCCTAAGTTTATATAAGAGCAGTATTTAAATTCTGTACCTATTTTTGAGCCTTTGCCCCATGTTTTATGTCTTTGTTTAGGTTGTAATTAGGGGGAGGTATGATATAAATATATTGATGGAATCACTCAATCACTCCCTTAGTCTTTTCCTAGAGCTGTGGATTTCGAATCTATGTTTGTTTGGGATCTTCTGTTAAGTGAGACTCTCTAGAGCTCAACATCTTTCCCAGTATGAAAATGCAGTTTTTTCCTCATCGGCTTGTTGCATAAACACAAGGAGGAATATGCAACGGATGTGTTCTCCATCCCATGACAAGGGTTATTCCAGTGGGCGTTCCTACTGATTGTACACCTCAAGGTAAAATTTACAAATAAACACTGAAAATAACCTTCTCCATACCCTTGTGGCTGAAAAGTGTGGTTTAAGGCTCTCTGTTCCCTGGAAGTGCAGAAAACTCTCTCAATTTCAGCCAATAGGCCCTCAACGGTTAGGACATGACCTACACTTCAGGGCTTAGCTTCTCCTTTAGGTTGCCTGAGCCCAACTGACCTTCTAACAAATATATTATAAGTTATTGGGACTGACATGAAGCCTTTGACTCAGAAGCATACTCACAATTTGAACAGGTTCTCAGTTTGGATGGAATACTACTTCTATGCTACCCCAGTGAATCAATCAGTTTGCAGGTGATCTTGACATATTTCAGGTACCTATGATTTGAAACTTCTGAGGTCATTGTACATGTTAGCTTTTTCTAGTCATCGTGACCTCATGGATGACAACATTGTAGCCTGGCAGTGAAACATGCTTGTGCCACTCTAATAGATCAAACTGGCAATTTGCTGTATCTTTTTATGTGGGGTTAAACCCCCTAACCAGTATAACTAATTCATAGCTCACACAGCCACATAGTAAGTTACTAGACAGTGAGCAGGTCTCCATCTGGTCTGTTGTCCTTGACTAGTGATTTTCATAGGATTTGTTATTGATTGGTATAATAGATATAAGCCCAGCTCTAGCTAGTCAAGCAGGTTCTTAAGGGTGTAAAAAGAGTAACATAAGCAACAGGCTGTAGCTGAAATTCCTTAATAAATCTTCTGCTACCTTAGCGCCTCCTTATTTGAATTCCAAGTTGATGGTTTAACGAGTTCTTAAAAGTATATTCTGAATTTCCATTCATCTTTGGGGAATGCCTCCCATCTCTGGGGGTTTGAATTTTGTAATATAAAGGCTTCGTTGTTCTCCCCATTCAATATGGCTATTTCAAAGACACTGAAGTTCGCCTCCTGGAAAATGCTATTTTTATCAGCAATCGCCTCTCTTGCAGGCGCTCAGAACCCTAGGCCTTTGGTGTAGAGGACGTGAAGTGGATGTTTTAGTTCCTCAGGGCCACCCTGCATTGTCCCAATAGTATCTTCTTAGGTGTCCCTGAATCAGTAATCAGTACATTATCTCCCTTTTTTTTTTTTTTCTCACAGCAGAAACAATACAGTAGCCCAGGTGGAGTGAAGGGTATGGCTCTCTGTCACGAGCAATTAGAAGGCATGACTGACAGTGCAACTGAGCTGCCAATATCAGTCATCATTTAAGCAGCCATGGATGTTATCCTGCAGCTATTTAAATGCGTGTGTGTGTATTTGAGTAACTGTAACATAGCTGTTTTCTACAGCTTTGTATAAACTTGCGGAAAAGGCTCTTTTCTGGGGTTCTCAACTTTGGATTGAGGGAGGTGCCAGTCTGGGGACTGCTCAGGGGTCCAGCTGATAGGGAGGTGTGTCCCAGACTGTTGGTGTTGGCTATATCCTGATTGATCAGATGGTATACAAGGCCAACTGTCCTGATCCCAGGAAGGAGTACCTCAAGTTACCAGATCAAATTTAGGTTTGAAGTTTCTTCTCCTATAATCTTCCTTCAATAGTAGTTGGTTCAAATGATCACAATTGAGGAGGGTCAAGAGAGCTGTCCTACCCCAGGGGTTATGGTTCAAGGCCTAGACATCAAAGGTTTCCTATCTGATAGGAGCTGGAATGGTAGATATAGGAGCATACACTTAGAGAATGAAATTAGATGGCAGTATTAGACCTAGTGTCGGCATCTCCCAGTGGACAGCAACTTAGGTCATGGCTAATCATTTGTTGGGTCTATGCCATCCAATACCTGGAGTCATCAGCTGCATGCTTTGTTTTGCAGGATGCCATGGCCAGGCTTTTACCAATAAGTGACAGCAGGCAGGAAAGTCACTCTCACTCAGATTTCTATGAGAATTGGATAACATAAACACTGTTGACTGTCTCTGAGGATAATGAGTATATGCCTTTCTTAGCTTCCTCTGAATGGCCTCTCCTGTATATATAAAGCCCATCCCTTCTGAAATACTTTACAGAGTATCTAGGGAAGATACCCGAGTACTCCTGACCTATCTCCCTATGAATCCATTCTATCATAGCTTGTGTCCAGAGAAGCTGTAGACTTCCTACCGTTCACCCGTAAGCCCTGAAAGAATGGCAGATGTTTATAAGCCTTGCATCAGTGAGTAAATCTTCTTACTAAGTATCACTGCACCAACTATTGCATGATCAGTTTGGTTTGGCATAGTACCGAGTGTGAACACTTTGGCTAACCACAGAATCAGACGTGCTTAAGAAAGATGATGTAGCTGAGGCTACATCTCCTTAAGGAGGAACTCTGAAACCAAGATCTCAGATCTCCATTTTTGAAGAAGTGCTGCTCATCCTGCCCCTGGCTGACAGCCTCTTGAAGCAGAAACAGGCCCTGACCTCAATGAAGGACTCTTATGACACCTTCTTTCTACATCCTCTTTGACGCCTAGCCAATCTCAGAAGAGGATGAAACGTCCTTACCATATGAATTATGGCCCCTTCCTCCCACCTTCTATCCTAAGCCTAGCCAGTCCCACAAAAGAAAGCCTCCTTGCTATCTGAGGAAGAGATTGAAGTATCACATGGATATTACCTGCCTCTTTCATCCCATCTAAGTCACCCATGAGGAGATCTGAACTTAGCGCTAACTATAGTAAAGCTAGGGTTGAAGTAGAAGTTGAACTGCTTTTTGCAACTGACCATTTTGTAAATGTAGATCGGCTGCGTACCAAACTTACATTTTAGTGATAATTTTATGGTTTAAATATTATTAATTTTCTTTTATCAACTTTCCAGATGATATACTTGCTGAACAATTCAAAGACAGCCGAAGATGTACTGAAAAGATTACTGAAACAATACATTCAGTAAAGCCTAGTAAAGTGTTAACTCCTGCAAACAAGTATGGGCTCAACAAAGGCAAAGTATCAAGCTGTGTGTCAAGAAGTAGGTTCCGTTTTTGTAGAAGAAAAGTTGAGGTGCCAGAGTATTTCCTGCCTCATTGCATAAAGAAGTTTGCAACTCCTTCCTCTGTTCATGAGGCCATCTTCCTGCTGTCAGTAACTCAGGAACATGTAAAAAAAAGATACATGCGCCTTCATAATGACTTCAAGGAACATGAGTTTGCCAGAGTTATAGAAGCTGCAGTTTTAGATTTCAAAATGTTAATAAACACTTTAAACTGGTCCAGGCTGTCGAAGACTGATCACCTACTACAATATCTACTGTGCGCCACTGTGGAAACAACGATGAATGAAATAAAATTAAATAAGACTGTGAAACACATTCTTAAGAAGAAATGTTTAAACAGGAAGTGGCTATTATGGCCACTTGTTGAGCAGCAACTCAATTGCTTGTTTATAAAACTAAGCAAAATCATCAAATCATAAGAAATGGGACAAATCCAGACATTTCCAGCCAAGACAACAAAGTAAATAAAATATCTTCTCAATTGCTAAGTGTAAACTGAAATATGTAAGTAAATAAAACTAAGGACCAGGGCAAGCAGCAAAAATCAGGTGGAAACAAACTGTCAAACAATCTACTTTACTACTAGGTGCTTTCATCCCTAACTTAACTTAGATATGAAACTTCAGAGTAAAATTAAAGAATGAGTTAGGATGGCTATTTAACATTTAAAAACACCAATCACAAAGCACATATATTGGATATTAACAAGTCACAATATAACACTTTTTAATAATTAATGAGAGCCATTGGCATAAACACTATTGCTAAGATATATGATGTTAAAACACAAATAAAAATGATAATAATAATAATTTCAAAAATTGATCAAAGTGAAAATTTAAAATGACTGAAACATTTGAAATCTATGTTTCAAATATTAAAAGATCTCATTTTTAAAACACTTAGAGAAAATTTTAAAGGACGGAATTTGAGAGCATATAAAAAACATAAAAAATAGGGAAACGACCAACGCTTTACACAGACACACTGTGGTTTGTGATAACTTTAATAAATTTATTTTTTATCATTAGAGACAGAGAAATCCTAAACCCTAGAGATAGTGGCACCAAAAATCTCTCAAAATACAAGAGTTATACTGGTAAATTAGGTTAAATGCCAGCCAACCATCATGGTTGAATAACAATCTTTATTTAAAAAAAGAAGGTCATTGATTGGTGTTTTTAAACTTTAAATAGCCATTCTACCTCTTTATTCAAGTTTACTGTGATGAAGTCCCATGTCTAAGTTAAGTTAGGGAAGAAAGCATTTAGTAATGAAGTGGATTGTTTGAGAGTTTCTTTCTGCCTGGTTTTTGCTGCCTGCCCTGGTTCGTAGTCTTCTTTGGAGTGAAGAGAAGGAGTTTTTGGTCGTTAAATAAATAAATATGCCTGAATGGCTAAACAAAGTACTGTGAAAGTAAATTCAGTTATTGCATGTCGAAGCTTGATTTTGTTTTTGGTGTTTGTTCGCGAAAGTTTCAGTTTTCAGTGTAACATTGCTGTTTATAAAATCTTTTCAATTCTTTTAGCTACATAGTTCAGTTGCATTACTATTTTATAAACCATTTCATTGCATGATCTATCTTCTTTCATTATGTATCTCAAATCTGGATGAATAAGGATGTGTTGATAAGCATCTTTGAAGTCTAGTGTTACCAGGAAACTTTCAAAGAGGAAGAAGAGGCAACAGGTTGTGAAGTGACACAGTTTTGAATATGGGCACTATCACAAATAGGTTTAAGAAAGAAAGAAAGATGCAGAACTGTTCTTCAGGTATTTTCTACGTTTGGTATGGGAATATCCTTGAATAAAACCCTTCTCCACCTGCGAAGGAGGAACTGGTTCTATGAACTGGTGGAAACAAAAGAGTCTGATCTAGAGGATGAGGAATGACTCTGGAAAGGAGGAATTTACTCCCACTGCCATCTGTAACACTGACAAATGATTTTCAGAACTCATTTGTCTGAAACTATTTGTTGCCAAAGGGAAAATGTAGATTGAGACTTTCTTAAAGAAAAAGGGGCCAGTGAGGTTGGGGGTCACATGGTCCCTTGAATAGTCATTTGGACTTGGATTCCTTGGTTTTGAGAGGTTTGAGACTTCCTTTTGGAACCCCCTTGCCATTTCTTCTTAAATTATTTATTTATTTTATGTTTGTTTACCAGATAGTCCGACTGGGTGGGAGCCCCATTTTCAGCAGAGGCCCAGAGAATAGCCCGACAAATTACAGAGAATAATCACAGTTGAAATTATTACAAGCATATGTTAGGACAGGATGATAAGAAAAACATATTTAGCTATAATATTAGTTACAATTGCCGTAGAAAAGGGAAACATATATAGCTATAATAATAGTTACAATTTTCAAACAAGAAAAATCATAATATTTAGAGGAACACAACCACAACTGAGAAAAAATGTCATTTAGCTAAACATAGCTTGGGTTTTATATATGAATAGATAAGAGTATGTGTTAGTAGTTAAGTGCAATATTTTATTTATTTATTATTTATTTTACATTTGTTTACCGGGATAGTCCAAAAAGATACATGCCCATTTTCAGCGGAAGCTTGGGGAGAAATGCTCCAAAAAGACATTCAACAAACTGTTACATTTTTACAGTTTAAAACACAAAATAAAACACAAGTAAAAGGATTTTTACACAAATGTAAGCAAACACAAAAACATATACGCAAACAAATTATTACATTTTTACTCAGATGGAAAATTCCAGACAGTGTTTTTAAGAATCATAAGGTATTGAATGCCTAGTAGGCTAACCTGGTAGTAGATCCAAGGAGATCATAGGATTTATAAGTTAAGAAACAATAAAGTGTAGATAGAAGTCCTCCATGTGCACACGAATGATGGTTAGAGTTGGTCTGGATTAGGACAATGACATAGCCATCGTTTTTTAAAGTACTGAATCAGACTTTTCTTGAATTGAGGTAGAGAGAGTTCAGATGTAAGATTAGCAGGAAGAGAATTTCAAGTTTTGCCAACAGAGTTAGCAAATAGAGATTTACTGGCTGTATTATTGGATTTGAGAATTTGAACTAGTAGTCTTTCAGATGAATGAAGTTATAGTAGGAGATGAAAGGATTACTTAGTTTGAATGTGTTGACAGCAATGAATTCTGGAGAGTAGGGTAGAGACAGAGGTCAGCCAGGATTTAGGCAAGAGCAAAGCCAGTTCTTAGGTGAGATTTAAGCAGTGATTTAAATTGTTGAGAGTTAGTTGTAGTTAGTATATGTTGTGGGGTCAGATTCCATGTTCTGGAAATATGATTGGAGTAGGGAATCACTATAGAAGTCGTTAGCTCGTGTAACTTGTAGAAGAAGCTTGTCAGAAGATCTAAGTTGCCTTGTATTGGTTTGGGGTTGAAGTAGGTTTTGGAGAGATGGACACTTTTCGGATTCATATGCTATTCTATGGGCTTTTGTACGGTGTGTGAGGGTAAGAAGGTTAGGTAGTTCCAGCCAATTTAGATGTAAGGCATTGCAATGATGCGTTCTATATGTGGAGTTGCTAGCAAACCTAGCAGTCTTGTTATAGCAAGTATCTAGTCTGGCTAGAATAGTTTTCAAGTTGGTGAAGATGGAAGAGGCATAGAGGAGGGGAGATAGTAAATGGGTCCTAGCAATAGATTGTCTAGTGAAGTCAGTGAGATATGGTTTTGTTCTGTAGAATGAGCCTAGTTTTGTGTGGACTTTCTTTACAGTAGTTGACAGATGTTTATCAAATTTCATGTTATTGTCAACTGTAATGCCAAGTAGCTTTCAGTTTGACACTGGTTCAACTTTGGTGATGTTAGAAGAGTATATTAGGAAGGGAGAGATGTGGTCAGTGGACTTGTTATTTGAAAAGATCATTCATTATTTGGATTCAGTATTAGTTGAGAGGTAGTAAGCCAAGATTCTACTGCTGAGAATGATAGCCGTGTTTTTTCTTGGTGTTTAGGGAGGCCAAACATATGACTATTAGATTCCAATGGGATTGTTAGTAGTGTGATGTTTGTTTTTTGTTATGTTTAGTACGGAGTTGGTGAAGAAGGTGTTGAACTGAGTAGTTATACTATCCTTTGAAGTTGTGGTGGAGGGGGTGGGTTTGTGGATTGGCCTGGATGTAGAAGTTGATGTATAGTTGCCCTGAATTTTTTTGTGTTGTTTTGGTGTTTTAGCTGAGTAGCTAAAAAGAAAGATTTTTTTTGTCATTTTTTATGTTTTTAGATTGGTTTCTTAGTTGCCTGTAATAGTTTAGTGTGGTTGGATTTTTGTTTGACTGATATTATGCCCAGACTTTGTCTCTAGTTTTGAGAAGGAGTTTTGTTTTGTTTGGAGAGCTAGGGGGCATAGATTGTTTTTAATCTAATATTTCTAAGAGGAGCTTTGCTGTTTAATATTTCCATGAAAGTATTATTGAAGTATGATATACTGCAGCTTCTAATGGGAGTATTTGTGGTGGTGGTGGGGGGGGGGGTTGCCAGTCACTGTGTTGTAAGGTTGATATAAAAGTTTGAGGAGATAAGTTTTTCTTGCTGCAAATTTCCTGTATATAGCATTTCTGGGGAAGTGTAAGTAAATGTCTGTTTACCCATATCTTTATTGGGACTGTTTACTCTGCTTTTTGCCAAGACTGGATGAGAAGATAGAAAATTCCCTGGAAATTTTGTAAAAGGAATGGTGAAAAATCTTAGAGATTCCTTGGATCAGTTTTCCTCTTTTATCACACTTTTTGATCACTTTTGCAGCAGGGGATCCAAACACTAAATCTCTATCCAAGGGTAAATTTAAAATCTCATTTTGACTATCATATCAGAGTCCAGGAAAAAGAAGACAAAAGTAGCATTGATCATTGACATTTTTACACCCAGTGAATGGTGTCTTGCGTACAGAGAGAGACACAAAATCATGAAATACCAGTTTTTACCAGAAATGAGGGCAATGTGGAAGAAGGATACCCAGACAGATCCAGGAGCAAAGGTTCTTATAAAAAAGAATTTACAGTCATACTTAGATATGTTACCGATAAATGTAACTCCATTTGAATTGCAGTAGTCAGTTCTAGGCACATTGGGTGTGCTGCGAAGAGCACTTCTGGCTAACATCAAACATGCAAACAATACTAATTTCATGAACTTTAATCATACTTTGACTAAGGAATAGGGTCCATTCCCATCATGGCATTAGAAACCCAAAAGACTTGGAGAAATTAAACTGAGGTTCTGAAAATGCAGCCATGAAAGCTTGCTCAAAACAGTACCTGTAGCCATAGCCCTGGAAGAGGTATATTGACAGAATCATAAACACACTAGACAATGAATAGTGACTTGTGCAAGAGAAGAAACTACGTTATTTAAAGCAGATTTTTTCTTCGCAGTAAGAAACTGTAAATAAAACATTCCCCATACTTTCACAATTTGTCAGAACAAACTTTAACATATGAGCCTGACAGTTCAAAATTCTAGTATATACTTTTTTCCCATATCTATCAATAACTGCCCATCCTTATTAGAAAGAGTAGGATTGGAATTAACTAAGTGATTAGCAGCAGTGGAATTGACTAAGGCTATAGCTGCTGGGTCAGATCTGGGAATAGTGTATACAAATTTAAAAGACTAAGGAACTCCATACATCCTGTCTGCCTTTTTTAGAGACAGCTAGCTGACTATCAGGAAAACTGCAAGCAGTAACACACACATCCTCTAAAGCAGACAGAACAGGGGGAATAGGTGTAGATTCTGGAAAGTCCTTTTGTAACAACTCTGTATTTTCTGAGGAAATGAGAAACCTCAATGTTCTCCCACTGAAAACACTGGCACATTCTAGCAGTAGTCTCAGAGAAAAAGAATCCCCCCCAGAGGGAGAATCAGAAAGTGAGCTCTGAGTCTAGATCAGAAAGTTGAGTAAAAACATTGTATATGTTCCTGCATCTTCCTGTTCAGATCCAGAATATTGAATCTGTTCAAGAAACAAGATATCCCTCTTTCTTTTACCAGAAAAGTACACGACAGCCTGGAAAGACATGATCAACAAACCACGATGCTGCCAGAGATGACCTGCATCTGTCTCCCTTGGGTTTCAACCTTCTGGCAAAGGCTGTTGCCTCCCCCATAGTGCCTTTTTTTAGGCACTGCCATGAGGTAAAAACTACCGACATGAAAGCTCATCAAAATGCAAATTAAAGGTCATGCTGCTAAATGCTAGGAGTCTAAACTTGAAACTGCACTCACTGCAAGCATTCCTAACCTTGGAAGATGCTGACAGTTGTCCAGTCACAGAAACCTGGTTCAAAGCTGCACCCCAGCCGTACCAGGTTACTCATCCTGTTATATTACAGACCCCAAACTGAGGGCAGCAAAGCAAAAGGAGGTGGGAGTTTCAATATATATTAAAGACATACACACCTCCAGGCTGGTCAAACAGTGACTCACATGAGACACTCCAGGTGCAGGTAACCATTGACAAAACCCATATTCAAATCATACTTAGCTACAGGCCTCCAACTTTGATTCAAGATGCCCACTTCACCAATCTGGACATCTTGAAATCTATCAAGATTCAACCCTTTACTCTGATCCTGGATGACTTTAACTGTCTAATCATAGATTGGAAGAACTACTCATGCCAAGACACAAATGCCCAGAGATTCCTTGATTTCGTCAATGCACATGCATTGGACCAGGTGGTCAACACCTCCACAAGAGGTGATAATATCTTGGACTTGGTATTAACAAACATGAGTAATCACTGTAGCACCCCTACAGTGTCATCCTGCCTGGTAAGATCCGACCACAAAGCAGTCACTTTCAAAGTCCCATCTCCCCCAAAACCCCTCCCCCCCTTGCTAGGGTCAAACATACAAACTTCTCCAAAGCTGATTACAACCTCCTGAGGGAAGGTATAAACAGCTTCACAGCCCCCCCCCCCTTCTATAGGAATTGGCACAAGTATCCAAACCAACACCAAAGTACTATATGAGCATTTATATAGCTGCATGGAATCAAGAATACCTGACAGGACAAAATCATCCTCCTCAAGGAAGAGTAAACTTGTCTGGTGAACATCTACAATAAATAAACTCTATAATAAAAGGGGAAAATGCTGTCCAGGACCAAGAAGGAGCAAGTGCCAAATTGGAAGCAATCTCTCCTTAACCTGAACAAGCAAATAAGAGCACTAGTGAAATCCTCCAAAGCAAACTTCAAGTCCAAACTGACCACCTCTACTAAAGACATTCATAAGACCTTCTTCACATATGTCCATAATCTGAAAGGAAGCACTCAGATCTGCTCAGAACTGGTGGCCAAGGACACCACATACACAAATGCCATAAATATAGCCAACCTGCTGGCAGATAGGTTCAATGAAAACTTCACCCCTCTGTCCCCCCATCAGTAAATCAGCACATCCCCAGCACCTGCCCTCCTCCCCTTATCTCTAGGGAGGAAGTCATCACTGCTCTCTCAAAGGCAAAAAATACAGCCTCCATAGGACCCAATAACATTCCAGGCTGCATCCTACATGAACTCGGGCAGGAACTGCAGCACCATTAGGTACCCTATTCAACCAAAACCTGAGTACTGGTTTCATCCCAACAAGAGGAGGACAGCCACTGTCATCCCTTTGCAAAAAGGTGGAGCGTTCACTAATCCAGGTAATTATAAACCCATCAGCCTAACTAGCCTGATCTGCAAGGCCATGGAATGGATTATCATAGACCTCATTAACAAGGACATTGGCAACCTCCAAATACTCGATCCTACACAGTTTGGTTTCATCAAGGGGAGGTCATGCTTGTTAAATTTGGTCAACTTCTTTGAGACAGTCACCAAAGCCATAGATTAGGGGAAGACAGTGCACACCACCTACCTTGACCTGGCCAATGCCTCTGATACTATTCCCCACTCGGGTATAATAGATCACCTCTCTCAACTAGGCATCACAGATGGGTAATAAACTGACTCACTGATAGAACCCACTTAATCAAAATAGAGGAAGCCCCCTCAAGCAGTAGACCCGTAACAAGCAGTGTACCCAAGGGATTGGTCTTAGGGCCCCTGTTGTTTGGGATATACTTTTTTTGAGGTGCAGGCCAAAAACAGTGGGCCATGGCTGACCAAGTTTGCAGATGACTGCAAGCTGACCGCTGTCATCAATTCCCCTAGTGATGTGGACATCCTCCAAGAGGGTCTCGCCCAAACAGATGGCTGGTGCCAGAAACATGGCCTCAAACCGAATGCTAAAAAATAATTCATCATCATCCCCTTTGGGGAGAGTGATATCCCCACAAATTATCACATTAATAACAAGGGCCTAAGCACGCAATCAGTCATTAGGGACTTGGGCACCCAGGTTAATAGCAAATTGACTTTTGACCACAATATTGCCTCCATTGTACCGAAAGCTTTCTACATGGCCCACCTTATTAGGAAGGGTATCTCATCCAGGGACAAGGAGGTCATAACATCCCTGTATTCTTCCCTTATAAGACCCATTATTGAGTACAGTGCCCCTTTCAAAGCATATGCAGCAGCTGGAGAGACCACAAAGGTTCCTCACCAGGAGAATCCAGGGCCTCAAACATCTACCCTACACAGGCAGGCTAAAAGCCCTGTCCCTCTACTCAGTCACATACAGATTCCTCACAAGTGACCTCTATCTGGCATGCAAAGCAATCTCAGACCCCACCTTGATGGGACTGCTGCATATCCGTAAGTCAAGCTCCACTTGAGTAACCCACACGTGCGACTTCAACCTGGTCTGTGACATCAGTAGGACTTGGCGGGACAGATTTGTGTTCCAGAGACTCCCCATTTTATGGAATAGACTACCTCACTACATCAAGTAGAGTACCTCATTAACCCTTTTTAAGCACAACCCAGATAACTGGATTTCTTCCATAAATAGTTCCATTTGTGTTTTTTCTTGGTTTTCACATTCATCTAATTTAAACAAATGTTCATACAATTTCTGAAAAATCTATAATGCCTCTATAGGAATTCCATAGGTTTGTGACAACCCTAAGTTATTGTGCTATAAGTTTTGTACTCTGATCAGCAACTATCTTTCCAAACTCATGCATAGTATCCAAATACTCCCTCATCCCTCTCTTGATCCTCGTATTCTTTAAGATTCCCCATATTCTGCAATACTGTAACCAGTGTCAGCCCCTCTAAATATTTCCTATTACTTCTTAACCATATCTCTTTCTATTTTATTTCTATCCAGTTTTAAACTGTATTATCATTTTACCTCACTTATCTTCCTGAATTTTCCTTTCGTAGCTGGATAAAGAACCAACTGTGAAACTAGTAGTCTGTTCTGTAGTCAAGCCAAAATGTGTGCCTCTTTCCCAGGGAAGACAAGCACTAAATGCTGGTAAACTCTACCACTCTACAAAAGTTACTTTTTGACAGAAAAGCACAGTAAAAAGAAAGCACTTTAAAACACAATGACAGCCCCACAGAAGTCAAATAAATACAAGTTCTCCTCAGAAAAAAATGTTTTCAGTTACTTTACACTATTAAACTAACAGAAAAAAATGAGCAGTCCATTTAAAAGCGCATTGCAGTCATGTGATAGTCTATTAAAACACAACACACATATCTTTAAAATAACTCTCCTTTTAGAAGAAAATGGTAAAACAGCAGCACAAGTCAGAAAATGGAAGTTTTTCTTTCCAAAATGGACTTATCTGCCCACCACAGGAACATCACAAGCTGACCATCAATACTCCTAATCCTCACAAGAGCATACTCTTCAATGACAGTAAAGCTCCGAAGGGCTGCAAGTCCAAACTTTTCTTTTAGTCTTCTCTGCTCAAGCTGCCTGACAGTTTGGGTGCATAGAAGGTGCCCTGTAGCTTCGGAAGCCGGCTGGCTATTATGTCCTTGGCAGGATATAACCTATATAGCTAAGTCTACTGCAGCAGTGATCAATGTGATTAACATTAATGGTTACACTTCAGTGTTTCTGTATTGAGTACTCATTCTCTGCCCCTTGTAACATCCTTCCTCACCCCAGAGAAGCTCTTACACTGAGTTGAAGGGGTACAAATTGAGAGTTTGACCACCTCCTCTGATGAAAAGGTCTCCACTACAGTTCATGTAGACTCCCTTGAGGTATGTTGAGCACTTTCACAAGCCACTTTAATTCACTTCACATTAATTTAGCAGGGACTCTGCTCTTTCAGAGTAATACCCTTCCTTTGCAATTCACAGATTATCTTTTTTTAAAGACATTTTTGGGGAATTAAAGTGCCCACCCAACACCAAATGGTACCTTCTACTAAGCTGGTAGGCCTTCTCCTATGGCCTCTTGATCGTAATATCTGCTTTTCCCATCAGTTTGCAGTAGGAACTGAAACAGGCAAAGCAAGCAGCAGACATCTTCGCTTCCAAATTTATGATTTTTTTAATAGGATAATGTCTTCCCTGTTGCTGCTGTTTAGTTTGACCAAAAAACAAGGAAGACGAGGTCCAGCCGACAGAAGTTAATTCACAACATACAATACACCATTGACCTAGGTTTCATCCGAATACTCAGACTTCTTCAGAATGCCACAATACTGCTACAAACCACTTAAATAGGCGGTACAATCAATCAATGAATTAATTAACAATTCAATTAAAACACTTAAAAAACAACCAGTGTTGTCAGTCATTTAACTACCTTACAATACATAATATAAATATAAAAATAAATTGCATTAATTAAATTAAAAACCTCACGTCTATAATTAAATTTGAATATGAATAAATTTAAATAAATTTGAATGAAAAATATATAATATAATTTAAATGAAAGAATATTATTGCTTATATTTATATTTAAAACCAAAAATACTGTTGAAAGTGCAAAACTTCTCATGGAATTAAACCTATATGTGAGTACTAAAACCTAAATAATGTTATTTAATGCCTGTAATGTTCCTTAACTTGAATGTAGGCTTGACAGTACTATACTCATTTAATCCAGGATAATTGTGTGCATTTAATCTAAGATGCCATTTTAATTCACAAATATCCAAATGTGTGTCTGTAATCCTACCTTGTTGATCTACCTTTATCTGTTTCAATATACGGAATTTAAAGCTGTGATCAGAGTGGTCAACCAAATGCCTGGCAAGAGCATTAGTGGTTTTGAGATGTCTAACATCCAACAGGTGCTCCCTTATCCTTTCCCTAAAATACCTACTTGTTTTGCCTACATAAAAGGCATTACAATCTTGACATAAAGCAAGATAAACCACATTTTTGGTGTGACAATCAAAGTGACCCGATATAGAAATATAACAATGATTGATCACGAGGCTGTTACCAGTGGCAAAAATGTAGGGACACGTGGAACACCTTCCGCATTTAAAATTGCCTATTGGTCTATTACATGTAAGCCCCCTTCCCCATACATTCATTTCAAACATATCTTTAAATGATAAATCTTTCCTGTATACATAACTCAATTTACTTTCAAATTGGGGGACCAAATCTTTATCCAGCTTCAAAATACCCCAATTCCTATTAATTATTTTCCTAATCTCATCAGAGTCACCATTATATGTAGAAATAAACAATAAGGATGACTTTGACAAAAAAGTTGACCTTACCAAAGAATTTCCTACAGGATTATTCAAATTATTATCAGAATTTAAGATAGCTTGGAACACACCTATTTCCCTTTTGTGTGTTATTTCCTGAAACAAATCCGAACATAATTTTTCAGGATACCCTCTGTTCAAAAATAATGAAATCATAAAATATAACTCATCCACGAATTCACTATCGTCACTAACCATCCTGGCAGCCCTAACCATTTGGCCCTTCACAATGGCCTTTTTCTGGTGGCTAGGGTGCCAACTATTGTAATGGAGATAGAAATTCGAAAAGGTTGGTTTTCTGTATATATTGGATTTGATTGAACCACTTACCCTGTCGTAAGTTAACCTAACGTCCAAATAAGTGGTGGTCTCAAAGTTTAACTCATGTGTGAATCTCAAAAACCATGCTGTACTGTTAATGTATTTAATAAAGGCTTCTAGTATATTCACATCACCTTCCCAAATGATGAAAATATCATCCAAAAAGCGCAAATACAGTCTAATGTGCTTGTAAAACTCACTGGGGAAAATATAATGTTCCTCCCAATATGCCATAATATAATTGGCATAAATAGGGGCACAAGCGGCCCCCATTGCCACCCCAGTTTGTTGTTTAAAGTAATGTCCTTCAAAAAATAAAAAATAATTTTTCAATACAACTTCCATAAGTTTGACAAGAACATTAATTCTATCCTGCTCATACATACCAGTTTCAAACAACTGTTCCTCCAACCACATTAAACCTGTGTCATGCGGTATGATGGTAAATAAATTACATACATCTATGGTTAGGAAACAAAAATCATCTTTGAACTTAAATGCCTTCAGTCTTTCCAAAAAATTCCAAGAGTCCTTAGTGATATGGGGAAAACTGCTTATGCCCGTTTTCAAGTGGTGATCCAAAAATTGACTTATGAAACATACTTTGCTTCTTTTACCATCAACAATGGGTCTGAACTTCATATTATTCAATCCTTTATGTATTTTGGGTATACCGAAAATACCACTAACCACAGGATAAGCATTTACCATATATTCATACTGAGTTTCAGATACTTCACCCTGATATAACATATCCTCCAAACAGAGATCGATATTTCTATATGCTATATTAATCTCATTTGTATTTACTTCAATGTTACTATCCTCCAAAAGCATTGACATCATAAGACTAATATAGTCACAATTATCTACGATCACCACGCCATTACCTTTATCGGGCTTCATAATACGAATATTCCCCATTTGACTCAAATTTTCCATTAACAAATACTCGTCCTCTGTCATGTTGCAGTATGTTTTTCCCTTTCACCTTTTAAAATACTGCCTTAAGTCAAATTCACACAATTTTTCAAACATGGCCACCATAGAATTCAAAGGCAGATTAAAAACGCTAGGTTTGGCCAACCTCTGGTTGTTGCCCATATGGTTGCAATTGTCAGTGTGTTCAAACAAAACCTTAAGATTAATTTTACGTGTAAATAATTTCAAATCAATAAGTGAATCAACAAGATTTCCCCTCCTACAAGGAACAAAATTAAATCCCTTTGAAAAAAAATTAACATATTCAACACCTAGGATAACACTAGAATAATTATATAAATTAAAATCCCCCATACTGTTTACCTTAACAATAGGACTGCTCAAAATCACATGACTAAAAGAACCAACCGTATCACAATTTAAAACACCATAACCAAACACATTGTTATCACTACTGTGTTGCATACCATCTACGTTCATTTCCACATCGGTATGCCTATCAAAACATACAAGTGGCACATCTCTACTTTCCTGATTATTAGAGTTGTGTCCTAATGTTTTAGTTATCACTCCACTACCAGTTCTATAGTCAACAAAAACATCCCCATCTGTGGAATAGCAAGGTGGTGAATGCACCCCCTTAGAAACAGTAATGCAGGTATTAGGTGCCGTACCAACATCTTCCTCTAAAAAGTTGTATGTACTTAAATTAAGCAATGCATTATAAATGCAGTCATTAGTCACTTTACCTGTATATGTTGGAACATAAACATTTTCTTCACAACTAGGCCCAGTATTAGCAAAAACATCCGGGCTAATATGGTGCTCACCATCGCAACCACAAACCTCCCTAATACATTTTTCCAATTGCTCAAATGTCCCCTCAGGCATGCTTGTTTCATTGTTAATAAAGGAATTTGGGGCAGAAGAATAATCAGTGTCCATCAAAACATTGAGACTAAAATGCAGTGATGTACTACTCAATAATACATCAAATTCAGTATCTGTTCCAGTTTTTATACGACCAAAAGCACATTCTGTAGACTCAATTAGTTTTTTGCACTTATCGGTGGAAAAAGTTAAATCATCACTTACTAAACAGTCCCATGAAGAACCGCTACCTACTTTCGCGGTCTCCACCCGCCTCTCTGAACACTGCTGGTGCCATGAAACCCCTTTGGGTGTGCCCCCATCCTAGCAGTTTCGTCCCCCTCATGTATGTGGTCTCTGTTCCGGATCCTCTCCGAACGCCTCACACCCTCCTCTAAAGGGCTCCTGCTACCGTAGTTGAAATTATTGGAACTTTCATGCTATGCGGGGGAAATGACAGCATCCGTTTCTACATTGTTGTTAATACGCACATCCCTATTGGTGTTGCCATGCCAACTAGACAATTTCTTAGACTTCGGATAAACGCTCACGGTTTGATAAACCTTAGTGTCCCTTTGTATTTTCTTTAATTTCTTATTATAGATAACATCACAACTATGTTCCACATCATGCACAATGTTAATATAATTTGTATAATATTGGTCAAATAAGAGATCCTTGCTGATGTTCTCGTTGATGGACTCAAGTTCTTCTAGCAAGGCTTCAATTTTAACCCTATTATATTTAATCATAATCTCCATTATATTCAAACCAGTTTTATTAAACAGTTCGTGCAGCTCTTTAATCATGTTGTCATTACCATCACACCCATTCGGGTATCTCCACACACGTAAACCTTTCGGCACCATCCCAAGCTCTATGTTCTTATTCAAGTAACTATTTTCAAGCTGTGTTCTCTTAAGCTTGAATAGTCTAGTTTCGAAAATTTTTAGTGATTCGTTCATGCATTTACCTTGTTTGCTTTTCGTCGGGTTCCCAATAATACAGTCACCATCAAAGGTAAAGAGATTAGTTTTCCAATGCTCACTGTTAAAGGTATTAGGCTGATTATCCACAGCATTGGAACACATATTGTGTAGTTGCCCTTTAGATGTACCAGCTGTGTTGCTGGAATGTAGTCCAACTACAGTCGATGGATTGGGAGTAGCTTGGGTAAGTGGCAACCCCAAACTCCCCAAAAAAGAGGTAACGGATGCTGTAGGTTCTCTGTCCATTAATGTTTTAATTAAAGCCAAATGCTCTTGTAATTGTTCATTGATCCGCTGCAATAAACTAACAACGTCAGCCGGAGAGCCCTCGTTCTCCATAGAGACAAACAATGTAACCAAAAATTGTACGTCCACAACCAAAATGACCAAAAAACAAGGAATACGAGGTCCAGCCGACAGAAGTTTATTCACAACGTACAATACACCACTGACCTAGGTTTCGTCCGAATACTCAGACTTCTTCAGAATGCCACAGTACTGCTACAAACCACTTAAATAGGCAGTACAATCAATCAATGAATTAATTAACAATTCAATTAAAACACTTAAAAAACAACCAGTGTTGCCGGTCATTTGCCTACCTTACAATACATAATATAAATATAAAAATAAATTGCATTAATTAAATTAAAAACCTCACGTCAAGGTTTAGGTTCATAGGTGTGTACTAAGCTAATGGCCCTGGAGTCTTTACAAGCCTAGCCCATAGGATTACCCTGGCATTGTACCACCTCACCTTAGTTTCCAGTGCCTCTTGTCAAGTAGAGCCACTGGAATGATCACCGGGGTGAATTTTCTATTTCCCATCCACTCATCAAGATTTTTTTTGAAGAGGGCCAGTGAGGTGCTCTGTTTGACATGTATGGGAAGTCTATTCCATAGCATGGGCAGTCCCTGGGTTATGAACCTGTCCCTCCAGCACATTCTGTTGATTGTGGTAATGAGCTTGAGGTCTCTGGCGCATATGGTGTGGAGGGATTGAGATTTCTTTAGATGCAGCATTTCTAACAGAACTGGGTCAGACATGGCTTTATAAGTCGAGCAGAGATCATCTCTAAGTAGATGATATGAGACAGAGAATAGTTAGAGTTTTTTTGAGTCTGTCCATATAGGACAAGTAAAAATGTCCAGAGTGCAACAGCTAGAAGAGAGAATGAGCAAACTTGCCAAAATATATCCAAAGTTTATTGAATCCACGGCAGGTAAAAAATTTGCACTCTGGGCATTTTTTCTTGGTTTTTTTTTGGGTGCTTTACACTATTGTTTGTTCCATATAGGACAAGTGTTTAAGGCCTAGGATCCTCTTTGTGAGGTACTTTTGTGGCCTCTCCAGTTGTTGCAGGTGTCTAGTGAAGTACATGCCAAATGGGGCATTGTACTCGACGATTGGCCTAATGAGGGAAGAGTAGAAGGAGACAGCGGCCTCTTTCTTACTGGATGCAAAACCCTTAACCATAATGAGATATGCCACATAGAAGGACTTTCTGACCACAGTGGCAGTGTGATGGTCAAAAGAGAGGTTGCTGTCAACCTGTGTTCCCAGATCTCTTATAACACCTTCTGTGTTCAGTGGACTACCATTGATGTGGTAGTTCATGGGAACTGGGTTTTTCCCTAAAGGGGATGATGACATATTCTTTGGCATTGAGCTTAAGGCCATGGTTTTGACATCAATCGTTGGTCTCAGGGAGGCCTTTCTGTAGGATGTCAACATCACTTGGGGGGTTAATAATGGCACTCAACTTGCAATCATCTGCGAACTTTGTCAGCCATAGTCCCTTCTTGTTGGACTGGACTTATGAGAAGTAGATACCAAAAATGGGAGATAGGAAATTCACCCCAGGGATCACGTTCATCACCCTGCTAGGCAGGGGTCCAGGGAAGTAAATATTGTGGGAAGAAATAAACAGGGAATTGTTATGGCTAGGCTTGTATAGGCCTTAGGGCCAATAGCCTAGTGACAACCTATGAACCAAACAGGAGATGACCCAGGACTGATCCCTGTGAGACTCCACTCTTGACTGGTTGGTAGTCTGACTTGGAGTCAGCTACTTTCACACTGTCGGATCCATCTGCAAGCCAGTTTGCAACCCACCTAGTGATGTGGGGGTTGATGCATAGCTTAGTGAGTTTTTCTATGATTCCTGAGTGGAAATGGTATCAAAGGCCCTTGGCCAGATCAAGGTAGGCTGTATGAACCTCCTTGCCTTCATCCACAGCTCTGGTGACTGACTCAAAGAAGTCGACCAAGTTGAGCAGGCATGAGCTACCCTTCACAAAACCAAACTGTGTGGGATCCAGAGTTTGGAGAATCCCTATATCCTTGTTTATTAGGTCCATGATGATGCGTGACATAGCTTTGCATATCAGACTTGTCAGGCTAATGGGGCGATATTTGCCATGGCCTGTAGTCGCTCCTCCTTTGTGGAGAGGGATTACTATAGCAGTGCGTCATTCAGTAGGGACAAAGCCTGAGGTGAGGCTGTGATTGAACAGGGCACACAGGTGACGTGCCAGTTCACTCTGTAGTTCATGTGGAACACAGGCAGGGATATAGGTCCCATAGAGGCTGTATTTTTGCCCTTGGACAGTGCTGTTTTAAGCTGTGCAGTAGTAATACTGGGTGCCTGGCAATCTACTATTATTGTGATTGGTCCTTTATGGGGTGAGAGAGGGGAAAAGTTGGCAATGAATCTGTCGACCAGTATATTGGCAATATCTGTTTGCTCGGTATATGAGGCACCATTGTGCAGTAGCTCAGAGCAAATCTGGGTATTGCTGTGGAGGTTCTTTACATAACTATCGAAGGCCTTGTGGTTGTCTTTACTATCTGCTGCAATTCTGTTTTCATTGCTAGCTTTAGAGGATTTGATGAGGGATCTCAACTTTTTGTTGAGGCTGATAAGGGAGTTTTTCTAGTCTTGCGACTTCACCTTATTCCACATCAGTTTCCTCCTTCTGTTGTAAAGTTTGTTTATGGCAGGGGACCACCAGATTGGCTTCCATTTTTTGGAGGAGAGCGTCTTGGTTCTTTTGGGTATGGTGAGATCCATGCATTTGTGTGCGTGTTGGTACAGTGCATTGGTGTATGATTCGGTGGTCATGCAACTATTCTCCATTTGTATGAGTGCCGTGAAGTTAGTCACCTCTGTTCTTAGGACCCCAAAGTTAGCTTTGAAGAAGTTTTTCATGGTGATTACCTTTGTGGGGGTTGGGTGGGAGGGATGTGGATTTCCAAGGTGATTAGTTTGTGGTTGGATCTAACCAGGGAGGAGTTGACTATTGGTGTAGAACAGCAGCCGCCCATGTTAGTAATGACCAGGTGAAGGATGTTGCTACCTCTAGTGGGTGTAAGAACGAGCTGGTCCAGGGCATTGGAATTAATGAATTCCAGGAAACGTTGGGCAAGTGCTTTGGTAGTTTTCCCAGTTAATGGTGGTAGGTTGGACCCTAATATTCTCCAGGGTGCTTAGGAGAATTTGCTAGCTGTCTGAGGAAAAATCCTTTGAAGTCTGCTCGGGATATAAAAATACTAAAACGTTTGGACTTTGATACATATTTAAGATCTATACATATGTCCTTGCATTGTCCCTTTGTAAACTGATTTTCCAGTTTGTCTTTCCATTCTTTTCAACCTAGATATCACACAATATTTTACATATTCTAATTTTTTAACAGCAGCTTCTGCTCTAGACTCAAATAAAACTCTACTAGAGCTGGTCTTTTACTTAGGATTCACCTAAAAGAAGTTTGCCTTTACTTTGATACCAATCCCTGGTAGGGAAGGCAGTCTCTGACCTACAGTGCAAACTTCTGCTTGGCCTTATCCCATTCTATTACCTTTCCCTCTCCAGTTACTTGCTTCTAATATCTTGGTTCCTTTGCCAGTTTTGTCCAGTAAATTCCAGCTCCATCTTCTCTATTTCCTGTACTCCTACTTGCAGTCATCCCTACTGGCAAAATTTCCTTTCACCATTCCTGTGTTGTCATAGTCCTTAAAATACTTTTTGTACCTTTATGCCTATAATACTTTTTTTAATTTCATAGGTTCATACTAGGCTATCTGCCCTAGGGCATTTATAAGCCTAGCCAGAATGTGTTTGGCTTTTGCCACCCATTTTAAATTAATTTTGCTATGCCCTTTTTCGAGGTTAGTATACTGTGCCTCTGTCTAACAGTGACACAGAAGTGATACCCGGGGTAAACCTACGATGTCCCATCCACTCATCAGGATTCCTCTGGAAGAGAGTCAATGAGGGGCTCTGCCTAACCTGGACTGGGATTTTATTCCACAGTGAAGGGAGCCTCTGGGTTATGAATCTGTCCCTCCAGCATGTCCTATTTATTTCAGTGCTGAGGTTCAAGTCTCTCGAGCACATAGCTCGATGGGATTTGGATTTTCTGAGGTGCAGCATGCCCATTAATTCCGGGTTGGACATGGCTTTATACGTCAGACACAGATCGCCTCTGAGCAGGCGGTATGCCACTGAGTAGAGCTGGAGTTTCTTTAACCGGGCAGCATATGGCATCTGTTTGAGCCCTTTCATCCTCTTGGTGAGGTACTTTTGGGGTCTTTCCAGTTGCTGCAGGTGTCTGGTAAGGTACATCCCAAAAGGGGCATTGTACTCAATTATGGGCCTGATGAGGGATGAGTAAAGAGGCACGATGACCTCCCCTGATCTAGATGTGAATCCCATCATGATTAGGTGGGCTATATAAAATGTTTTTCTAACCACTTTGGCCACGTGGTTGTCAAATGAGAGATTGCTATCAACTTGGGTCCCCAGGTCCCTAATTACTTCTTCTGTACTTAATGGATTACCACCTATGTGGTAATTTGTGGGCACTGCTTTTGCCAAAGGGATGACTATACACTTTTGGCGTTTAGCTTGAGGCCATGGCTCTGGCACCAGTTGTCTGTTTCTATGAGGCCCTTTTGGAGGATGCTTGTGTCGGCTGGAGAGTCGATTATGGTGCCCAGTTTGCAGTCATCTGCGAACTTGGTCAGCCACAGTCCTTCCATGTTGGCCTGTACCTCCGAGAAATATATACCGAACAAGAGAGGTCCCAGGACTGAGCCTTGTGGGATGTCACTTGTAACTGGTTTGGAGTCTGACATGGCTCCAGCAATTCTAACTATGTGGTTTCTGTCCTTGAGCCAGTTTGCAATCCATCTATTGACATAGGGGTTTATATTTAAGCTGGTAAGCTTATCTATAATGCCTGAGTGGGGTATTGTATCTAAGGCTTTTGTGAGGTCCAGGTAGGCTGTGTGGACCACCTTCCCTTCGTCAATGGCCTTGGTGACTGTTTCAAAGAAATCGACCAGGTTTAAGAGGCAGGATCTGCCCTTAACAAAGCTGAACTGGGTAGGATCCAGTGTCTGTAGGTCCCCAATATCTTTATTTATGAGGTCCATGATGATCCTTTCCATAGCTTTGCAGACCAAGCTAGTCACGCTTATGGGGCGATAGTTTCCAGGATCCGTTGAGGCACCACCTTTGTGGAGAGGGACCACTGTTGCTGTATGCCACTCTTTGGGTACATATCCTGTAGTAAGGCTGAGATTGAACAGTAGTTTTATGTTTAGCTCTTCTTGGAGTTCATGTAGGATGCAGCCTGGGACACCGTCTGGTCCCATTGATGCTGTGTTTTTTGCTTTGGAGAGGGCAGCTCTTACCTGAGCATCTGAGATGTCAGGGGGGCAGCACTCTGCTGGGATAGATATTTGCCCTTTTGGTGGGAGAGGGAGATGTTTGCGCTGAACCTGTCAGCTAGGATGTTGGCAATGTCTGTGGGTTCGGTGTATTTTTTCTCATTTTGGACTATTTCTGAGCATATCTGGGAATTCCCTCCCAGATTCCTAACATAACTAAAGAAAACCTTGTGATTATCCTTAGTGTTCTGTGCAAGTTTTCTGTCGAAGCTGGCATTAGACGATTTTATGAGTGCCCGTAGTTTTTTGCTAATACTGATCAGAGATACCTTCCCTTTTTGGGATTTTGCTCTATCATGTAGTAGCTTCCTCCTTCTATTTTATAGTTTGTTTATGGCTGGGGTCACCAGACAGGACGTCTGCCTTTGGAGTATTGGGTCTTGGTTTTATTTGGGATTGCATGATCCATGCATTCCTGAAGGTGTTCATAGAATGCGTTTATAAAGGATTCTGCAGTCTTGGAAGTATTTTCCACAGGCCCGGGAGCTTTGAAGGATTCCACCTTGGTTTTGAGGAGTGTGAAATTTGCTTTAGAGAAGTTTTTCACTGTGGTTTTCTGGGCAGGGGGTGAGGTCGGGATGTGAATATCCAGTGAGATTAGTTTATGATCTGATCTTACCAGTGAGGGATACACTTCTGGTCTGGAGCATAGAGTCCCCATGTTGGTGATGATCAGGTCCAGTATGTTTTCCCCTCTTGTGGGAGTGGTAACAAGTTGTTCCATAGCATTTGAGATTATAAATTCTAGGAACCTTTGGGCTAGGGTGTTGGAGCTAGAGTAATGCTCCCAGTCTATGTTTGGGTAGTAGAAGTCGCCCAATATAATGGTGTTTGGAGAGACCTTCATATTTTCCAGTGTTCTCAGGAAGGCCGAGTGGGGTTCCTGGGTTTGGGAGAGTGGTCTGTAGCAGGCTGTAAACTGGAAGGCAGTTTTACCCACTGTTAGTTGCACATGGATAATCTCTGATGCTTTGTGCTGTGCCACCAACCTGGAAGTGTGGGTATCTTAGACGAATATTGATACTCCCCCTCCTTTTGTGGTTTGGTCCAAGTTTTGGGGCCGAAAAGCATGATATGAGGTATAACCTGCTAGTGCTGGGGTGCTCTTGGGAGCCTTGAACCAGGTTTCTGTTACTGCACAGATATCGATGTTCTCCATGCTAAGGAGAGTTTTGAGTGCGTGCATCTTGAGGTTTAGACTTCTGGCATTGAGTAGCATTACTCTTAGTTTCTTATCCCTTGTGATACGTATGGAGGTGGGTTTGTCTTTTGAGCTTTGCCTAAAAAAGGCACTATGGGGGTAGCAAGAGCCTTTGCCAATATCCGAAAGCCCAGGGGTGACAGGTGCAAGCCGTCCCTAGCGAAGCATCGTGGCTTGTCGAGCATGTCATCCCAGGCTGACAGGCATTGGATCCCCCTTGAATGACACCAATACTTAAGCCAGTTGTTGAAATTGATCATCTTGTCTTCATATTGTGGCATCATTCTTGGTGAGGGTAAGATGCTACTCAAGGTCAGGGTCATACCGGTCTGGGCTACATGTTCAGAGAGCTCCTCTATGTCTCTTTTCATGTAGTCCAGGGAGGTACGTCTCAGGTCATTCACACCAGCATGGACAATGACTGAGTCATATTTGTACTTGCCTTGGAGTGACCTGAGTGCTTGTGTTATGTGGCAGATCCTAGCACCCAACAGGCAGCTCACTGTGACCTTCTCCTTGTTCAGCCTGGTGAGCGGGACGTCAGTGTGCCTGACGATAGAGTTGTCTATTACAAGTCTATCAGGTGTGTTGTTTTGCCTTAAGGGCTGTGACTGTTCGGCACAGTGGCTTTGTGAGCTATGTGTTGCACATGTTTTGTTTTGGGGTAGCGGTTGCTTGGGTGTCTGCTTTGGAGGCCTCTGCTGCTTAGGTAGATTTTTATTTAGAGTCTCCAAGTATGTTTTTGTGTGTTTATGTGTTTGGTTTGCTGTCGTGGTAGGTCTATGTGAGACTGGAATTGTAGTGAGTGTGGTTTCCTTCTCCTCCTGACTGGTTACGCCAGTACTGAGTTGAGAGAGCTTAGCCTCCAGTTTGGCTATATGGTTGCATCTCTCACATGTGCTGGAATTTGTTGGGAGGAGGAGAGGGTTGTCTGTGTACATGAAGCAGTTGTAACATTGCCTCAAGATTCCCAGATTCACCAGCTGGACCAGAGAGAAGATTGACAACTGACCTTTGGACATGATAGAATAGTATTGGAAATTCCTTTATAATTGAAAAAAAGGGCCAATGGGGAACAAGGTACTCAAGGGGAGTTTGTGAGGGTGTAGTGCTTTTAATTTTTTAGTGCTGACTTATATAATTGCTTTAGTGAGCAAGTGCCAGGTAACTTAAATGCAATGTGTTACAGGTAACTTAAATGCAAAAACGACAAACAGTAACTTTCTTTCAAGTGAAACAAGGAAATAAGTACAGTAAGCAATGCAGATATCACCAGGGATCCACAGAAGCGCTGAAAAGCTGCATTTTAGGTGGAATTAGCGTTTCAGGGAAATAACAAGCAAACAAACAACAAGCATACAAACAAAGTTAGATTCAGCAGGCCTGGATCTAGTCTATGCTACAGCAAACAAGGTGTACCAATTTCAGTAAGAAACAGTTCAAATATGCAGGCTGTATAAGCCTTTAACCAGAAATTCCCAGCTCAGAAGGGCAGAGTCCAGCCTCTCCTCCCACAAGAGTGCAGACCACGAACCTTCTTAATGTAAAATAACTGGTCTGAAGCCCAAGTGCTTAAACCAGAGTTAATACACTTTTAGAATAACATACACTGAGCCCTCAATCAGCAGTTCCCAACTTAGAAGGATGTAAGCTACCTGTCCTGCCACCACAGTGCAGGCCACAAACCTTCCTAATGTAAAACAACTGGTCTGAAGCCCAAGTGCTTAATCCAAAAGACTTAGAATGATAGCTACACTTTAATCAAGTTACTACCAAGCAGTAGTAAATACAATTGAATACTTTAAAGAATGCCTGGATTAGTGCTCAAGTTATACAAACAAAACTAGATTCAGCAGGCCTGGATTTAGTCTATTCTACAGCAAACAAGGTGTACCAATTTTAGTAAGAAGCAGTTCAAATATGCAGGCACTATAAGCCTTTAACCAGAAATTCCCAGCTCAGAAGGGCAGAGTCCAGCCTCTCCTCCCACAAGAGTGCAGACCACGAACCCTCTTAATGTAAAATAACTGGCCTGAAGCCCAAGTGCTTAAACCAGAATTAATACACTTTTAGAATAACAGACACTGAGCCCTCAATCAGCAGTTCCCAACTTAGACGGATGTAAGCTACCTGTTCTGCCACTACAGCGCAGACCACAAACCTTCTTAATGTAAAACAACTGGTCTGAAGCCCAAGTGCTTAAACTAAAAGGCTTAGAATGAGTTACACCAAGCAGTAATAAATACAGTTGAGTACTTTTAAGATGACGCAAAAGCAAAATAAAATAGGAAGAAACACAAATGCAGTAAAAGCAGATACATTTTTTTTTTTAAGTGGAAAGAGAGAAAGGAAAGAGAGAGAAAGGAGTTGCAGAAACTAAGCTGATTGGTCTTCTCAAATGTTCTCCCTGTACTGGGTAGAATGAGGTAATGACACTAGACTGAGAGGAGGGTCCCCGATCAAATTTACACTAGGGGCAGGCAACTGCAAAGCCACCAACTAACAGGGAGGGAGGGTGGGAAACAAACTGCAGAAATGTTTCTCACAACTGAAAAGCAGCAGTGAGCCTTTAAATGAAAGTTTTAAACAGCTAAAGGAGCCTCTAGAAAAAAGAGTTTAGCTGCAACAAGTTATCAGAAACAAACAACCCAACAGATGCTTAATAAAAGTGGACAATTTCCAGTTAATACCTCACACACAGTGAAACTAGCTAGAAAAATACACAGTACACAAAGTGCTATAAATAAAGAAATAAAGAACAAAATAAACAAAAAACAGGATACTTAATTTCTCCAAGTCTTTTGGGTTTCTAATACCTTGATGGGAATGGACCCCATTCATCAGTCAAAGTACGATTAAAGTTCATGAAATAGTATTGTTTCAGTCTTTGATGTTAGCCAAAAGTGCTCTTTGCAGCACCTGCAATTTGCCCAGTAATGACTCCTCCTGAAATTCGTATGATGTTGCATGTATTGGTAACATATCCAAGTATGATTGTAAATTCTTTTTTATAAGACCTGTTGCCCCTACTTCTACTGGAACTGTCTGGGTATCCTTCTTCCACATTGCCCTTATTTTCACCTGCAAATCCCGATATTTTATGAATTTGTGTCTCTCTGTATGTAAGACACTCTAGTCACTGGGTATAGCAATTTCAAAAATCAGTGCTACTTTTGTCTTCTTTTCATGGACTACTGTAGCTGGCTTTCTCGCATCCATTACTTTCTTCCCTTCTAACTTTCAAACCTCTATAGGAATGCTACCTGCTGCTGGAGATTTCCTTGTAGATTGACCATATATTATCATTTTATCTCTTATCCTCCTGTGTTAGGTATTAGTTGTTGAACTTCGTCTTCCTCTAACCTTGACATAATTAATTCTTCCATAAATAGTTCCATTTGTGTTTTTTCTTGGTTTCCACATTAATCTAATTTAAACAAATGTTCATACAATTTCTGAAAAATCTATAATGCCTCTATAGGAATTCCATAGGTTTGTGACAACCCTAAGTTATTGTGCTATAAGTTTTGTACTCTGATCAACAACTATCTTTCTAAACTCATGCATGGTATGCAAATACTTCCTTATCCTTCTCTTGATCCTCTTATTGTTTAAGATTCCCCACATTCTGCAATACTGTAACCAGTGTCAGCCCCTCTAAATATTTCATATTACTTCTTAACCATATCTATTTTATTTCTATCCTGTTTTAAACTGTATTATCATTTTACCTCACTTATCTTCCCTAATAACTCTTGAATAATTTCCACTACCCATTCTTTAAATTCCTTTCTTTTTAACATGTAAATAGGAAAAATGCCAGTGTGTCATTTTTACTTTAGTACCCTGTATTTATATCTTAGTTTTTATTGGTGAAATGATCTGAAATAGTTATTGGGTGTGTATCTAAGTTTTCAATTAAATGAACATGGTACTGTGAGATTTAATTTATATCCATACTAGGCCAGTTATTGTACCTTGCAGAGTAATGTGTAAATTCTGTCTGAGGTCCTACTACTTGAATTGACATCTTTCATACCAAATATTTTCATAAATTTCCACTCTCTTTTGTTATATTTTTCCTTCTAGGTTCCCCGGATACATCCACAGTGGTCTAAATTAAGTTCCAGTCCCAACCTATAAAAATATTCCCTGCTGGAAGTGATTATTTCTCACAAAATGGTCTTAAGTTCAATAATAGCATTTTTGGTGGAATGTAAATATATGCCAGTGTAATCCTCCTTCCTTGCCAATATCTCCATACTACAACAAATCTACTGTTATTGTCTTTTTTCCCTCTTCTAGCACTGTTGGAGACCCTGTAGATAATTAGTACTATTAATTGCCTTTTCCTTTGTCCTTGATATTCTACTCAATAGCCACTCTGAAATCTTTGCTTTGTCAAATTCACCTGCTGATTTCTATTCAAATGCATATTCTGAAACAATTTGCACCCTACATTTCCTAATATAATTCAGTATCCAGTACTTTTACGTTAAACCCCTACCACGCGTCTTGGGACCCATACTGGCGTGTCTCACCCTGTTCCTTTCCCCAGGGCTTCGTATTGGCACTACAATTACTGTTATCTAATTATTTTATTAAGTTTCCTACTGTGGCTGTAAACTTTGTGCACACAGTTTTAATATCAGATTCACGTCTGTACAAAATAAATGTGACCACTCTCGTAGAGTGGCGTATTATGCCAGGAAAAAATAATGATTTGCTCAGGCCTTGAAAATTGTTAGGGGGTGGGAAGGGAATGTGGCTGGCTTAACGTAAGCCAAAGGTGAACTTTGCTTTACAGGGTGTACTTTTCCGTTAAACCCCTACCACACGTCGTCAAGCTAAAGAATTAGTAACTCTGTGCCTTGACTATGCTTCTTGTCATTACATTAAGTACACATAGAAATGCTGCTCAACTTCAGAAGACGGAAAATAAAGTAGTGAGATTTCTTCTCCTTTCAGATAATAATGTATATCAATACCCTTCCTTAATGAAATCCAACTAATTGCTAGTTACAGTGAGGGTCCTACTGCTAGTGAACACTCTGGCTTTCATATATACAAATAATCTCTGCTGCCATCCCTTAAAATAAGCTGTATAAAGCACACTTCCTATTGGTTTCAGCAATTCAGCCATTCGACACTTTGAAATACACCGTAAATACAGCAGATATTCCTATGCAACATTCTTTACATTAACATTTTATAAGAAAAAGTCTGTTTTATACTGCTAACATTATTCACATTATTGCATTAGATATGCAGTATATATTGCTCTTTGTTTTCCTGTGAGTGCTTTACAATATCATTCAGCACCATTACGAGTGTCATTGCTGTTGTGTTCTTGTGCCCGAAAATGTTATGTTCTTTAGACAGACTTTAAATAGACTTAGACTGTAGGTAACCAGAGAGAGATTAAAACAAAAGTAGGATGACTTCCTTTGAGGTAAAGAAAAAATTCAGTCTGGCTGTTTCAGTGTAAACAAACTGAACTCAAAGTAAAAAAGTGCTATTCAGTATATTCCATTTGCTAAAATACAGCACATTTATAATTGTCTGCTAAGAAAGGGTACTGTGAGGTTTACTTTCTGTAATATCCGAAGAGTAAGAGCCAGTAACTTAAGAGAGAGTATTGTGAATAGAAAGCGACTCCGCTGCATCTTTATTCATGTTGAGATGCGTGGTAGGAGTTTAACGGAAAAGTACCCAATATCCTTTTGTTTCTGTCTATACCTGTAAGGCCTTTCAGATTACAAAATAATATGGACAAAGTATCCATTATGATAGGAAGCTGTTGCTCCCTGCACATACACAACAGCTCTCTTGAATGTGTATTTCTAAATTCTGTCGTACATGCAGACACTGTTTGGCACACTGATGTTTTATACAGTTGTTTCTTATGCTTATCTCCAGTTGACCCTATGCCACATTTCAAGACTTTTTGCTCTAATGGGAGCCCTTAAACAAAAACCTAAATACATTTTCAAACCCCATCCCCTTTTAATTTAGAACAAGCACACAAAACTAATGCACATTTTAAACAAATTTTCACCTTCCATATGGGGTGATTGCCCCAAATTGATGGCTGCACCCAGAGACATTACCTAATCTAAAATTGAGGTTACCCATGCTTAAGTGCATGTCCCCTTTTACACTGATTGCTGCCTGTACTTTTCTTATCTTTATTATCCTCCCGGATGTGAAAAACAGTTTGCATGCTTTCAGATAACATTAACTTTTAGCCCAAATAAAAAGTTTACAGGCTACCTTTAAATAAAACTAAATCTTACAGTGGAAGCTTTTATTTATGATTCATTTCCCCCTATTTTAGATTTTTTTTTTACTGAACTGCTTGCCACATTATCTTTAAATCTTGCATTTCTTTCAGTAAAGAGTGTTCAGAACTCTCAAGATTAGTTTCTTGCACATGCATGTAGCTTGTTGGCAATGAGGGAGAAATAATACAGCTAAAAACTTTGCAGGAAGCTTTGTACATTTCATTAGAGCACAATGTACGTGTTCTTCTGGCCAACTGTCTTCAGATGCAGACATCCTGTTTCCCATTGAAAGCATCTGCTAATGGAAATAATAAGCTAATAAATAACTCATTGTCTTTCATCATTTTGTCTTATTTTGAAAGCATATTTATTTAAAAAATGTTCATAGCTCCACCAAGGACAGCTGCCCTTGTAAGTGCAAGGGAAATTATTGTATTACTTCTACATATAATAAAATCAGTGTACTTTTACACCCCCACCCCAGCAACCCAAGATCACATTATGCTTAAGCTTATGCTTTTGTCTTGTTTTCCTTATCCTGATACATTGTAAAGCCCATGTATTGTATAACTAAGGAAAATTGTTGAATTACTTTAATATTTTATCATGTGCAGCAATCAATAAAAAGACTCCCCCAAATTTAAAATACCGCTGACTGCACACTATACAAAACTGATTTGCAATATAACATGCAGTTTACATCATGATGCAGTATACAAATATTAATAAGGAGAACATTATTTTAATTAATGATATTGTGCAGTGTATGCTTTACATTCCACCAATAAGCTTAGCAAAGTCAACAGAATTCTAGTCTTCTTCAGCTACTTTTTGTCATAAAACCATATTTCATAAATGTGACTCATGCTTTATACTCTTCCATTTATTCACTAATTTCAATGTTACTGGTCTTTTTCCTAATCATATCCATTTCCAATTCTTCTACTTGACTCTTTTGTATTTATTTATGTATTTATTTATTTTGTTTCTCAAGCATTTTTCTTTGGAACACTAAAAAAAGTGTCACTGACAGTGTCTCTCTATGAGCCTTGTTGTCAGAATTCCTGACGTAAAAAACATCTTCTAGAGACAAACTCAAGGTTATGCTGCTTAATGCTAGCAGTCTAAATCAGAAACTGCACTCACTGGAAGCACTCCTTACTTTGGAAGACATAGATGGAAGACATATATGTCTGTGCAGTATTAGAGACATAGTTCAAGGCCGCAAAGAGTACCATGGCTACAAAAGGCTACAATGCCTTCCACGCATTCAGACCACAAAATGAATGAGAAAGAATCAAAGGGGGAGGTGTTACCATCTTCATCAAAGGCAAATACACCTCAAGACTGGTTAAAAAATATGACTCCCTAGAGCTACTCCAAGTCCAGGTAATTGTAGGAAAGACCCCCCCCCCTCCACATCAGTGTTAGCTGTAGGTCTCCCAACATGAACCAGATAAACCACACTGCCTACCTAGACCTACTTGAGTCACTCACAATACATCCAAGCACTCTAGTTATGGGTGACTTTAACTAGCCCTCCATCAACTAGGCAACATATATAAGCAATACCACACTCACCCTAAGGTTCCTGGACTTTGTTAACACACATGCTGTGGAACAGATAGTCAGCATCCTCACAAGGGCCTCAAATATCCTTGACCTAGTACTCACTAGCATGGGAGATTGCTGCACCATCCCATGTGTGGGGCCCTCACTGGTAAGGTCAGATCACAAATCTGTTTTGTTCGAAGTAACAATCACAACTGACCCCCCCATAGCAAAATGGTTACAAAATTTCTCCAAAGCAAACTATAAACTCCTACATAATGGCATAACTAGTTTCAAATTCCCACTCACCACTGGCAGCAGTGTATCCCATACTGAGGAGTATACTAATGCCTTGTATAAACACCTAAACAAGTGTATAGACTCAGCCGTACCTGAACAGATGAAATCAGGACCTTCACGAAAAAATGAACCACCCTGGTAGACGTCCAGCATAAATAGGTTATACAACAAGAGAAAGAAACTGCTGACTAAGAACAAGAAGGAAAAGTCTCAGCAGAAGAAAGACCTTCCACAGTTTGACTAACCAAATTAGATATCATGTTAAGTCCACCAAAGCTAACTACGAAACCAAACTAGTATCCCTGGCTAAGGATAATCACAAGGCATTCTATAACTACATCTGAAATCTTAAAGGGAAGGCTCAGATTTGTGCCGAACTGGTAGTGGGTGGTGCCACTCATAGGAAACCTACGAAAATTGGCAATCTGCTGACAGGTTCAGCAAAAACTTCACTCCACTGTCCCCACCAATTATACCCCAAAATATACCTGTCACCAATCATCTACCTAGTATCTCCAGTGAGCAGTTCATAACTGCCCTCTCCAAGGCCAAAAACACAGCCTCTATGGGATCAGACAACATCCCTGGCTTTATTTCACCCAAATGGAAAAGTGCATCTATGAACCCTTTGCACAAAGAGGGTCTCTCAACTGACCCCAGGAATTATAAACCCATAAACCTAACCAGCCTTATCTGTAAGGCCATGGAAAGAATCATCATGGACCTAATCAACAAGGATATAGGAGACCTTCAAACTCTTCACCTGACCCAATTTGGTTTTGTTAAAGGCAAATCATGCTTGTTAAACATGATGAACTTCTTTGAAAATGTCACCAAAACCTTGGATGAAGGCAAAACAGTGTATACTGCCTATCTCAACTTAGCCAAGCCTTTAACACTATCCACCACTTAGGCATCATCGATAAACTCACCCAGCTGGGGATAAACCCATATGTCATTAGATGGGTAGCCAAATGGCTCACCAATAGTATACATGCAGTCAAAGTAGGGGATTCCACCTCTACCAGTAGACTTGTTACTAGTGGTGTCTGTGCTGGGTCTACTTCTTTTTGGAATCTATTAATAGAAATTCAGATGAAAATAGATGACCTCTTGCTTACCAAGTTCACTGATGACTGCAAACTGGGTGCAATCACTGAAACCCAAAACAATGTCATCGTACTACAAAAAGGGCCTACACAGACAAATGATTGGTGCCAAAGCTACAGACATAATGCAAAAAAATGTATCTTATCATCCCCTTCAGTAAAGGTGAAATCCCAGCAAGTTACAACATTAACAGTACTCACTTAAGTTCAAAGCCAGTGGTGAGAGACTTGGGAACTCAGATTGATAGCAGCCTTAATTTTAATCATCATATGTTCACAGTGGTGAGGAATGCCTTCTACTTTGCCCGTCTCATAAGTAAGGGAATAGCATTCAAAATTACGGAGATTATAACTCTTCTGTACTCAGCCCTCATCAGACCAATAATAGAGCACAACTCTCCCTTCTGTATGTACAACTCTCCCTTCTGTGTGTATATCACCAGACACCTGCAGCCGCTGGCACTGTCACTATACTCTGTATCGTATAGATTGCTTAAAGGTGACTTATGCCTGGCCTACAGAGCAGTCTTGGACCCTGCCTTAATGGAAATTTTGCACATCCACAAATCTAATGGGACAAGACTTACTTGATCAAGAGACCTTAACCTAGCCTGCAACATAAACAGGGCTTGTTGGAGAGACAGGTATGTCTCCCAGAGCCTGCCACTCCTCTGGATCAAGCTCCCAATTCAAGTTAAACATAGCTTCTCAATGACCCTATTTAAGTGTAATTTGAACAATTCGATGGGAAACCATAAATTACCCCCCCAGCGGTTTCACCTATGTCCCTCTTGGATAGGGGCAGTGAGTGCTGATCATAAATTTGTGTGCTAATATAGGCTGTTTCTCTTGGTATATGAAGGAAACAAGGGTAAAACATGGCCAAGCTTGGTAACCTGTTATGATACTATGAAGAAGAGTCCCCTACTTCTTGCTGGCTAACTTTTTGTTGGCAAACATTTTTATTTCCTCCTTGGCCTGTTCTGCATCAAAAATTGTCTTTGGTCCATGAGGAGAAATATTCCGAAGACAGCTCGATATAGCAGCTCAAATTTCACACCTGTCTCTTGACACTCCTTGATTATTGGAATAAAGCTGGTTGTCTTTAGTCTGGTATACAGTAAATAATCATTTTCCACAAACACTCTGTTGTCTCCAAATTGTAATACCTTTTCTTTCTGGCAATTTTTTTTTCAGGATCAATTCTTTCTGCTGGTGTGATTACATCTTTACTAATTTGGTTCTTGGCTGATTTCTCATGGACAGATTTGGAGCACATACACAATATGCCATTTCAGTTAAATCCTGTTGTGAAACAGTCTAATTGCTTATTTGTATTTTCATAAAATTAATATAGTCTGTTTTTTTCTAATTTCTCAGGTACAGTAGAAAATCTCAGGTTTTATCTGTGTTCTGTCTTCTAACTCTATTTTTAATACAACTCTTCTTAAGTCTAATGTTCATCCAGTCTTCATTTCAACCTCTGATTTTTCCAGTTTTATCATTTCATTGGAATAGGTAGCTAAAGCTCCTTTTCTTTTTCAAGCCTTAAGTTGACACATTCCTTCAATGTTTCATTTATTTTATTCACATCTGAGTACATTTGAATTATTTTCTACTAAATTACTGGATGCCTCATTTGTACCAAAGCTGAAACTTGGGCCGTTTTTTTTTTTTTTTTTTGCTTAAACTTTGCAGAATTCTTCCCAATCAGATCTTTTCTTCATCTTTCCTGGTTGATTTTCTTTCAGGTTCACCAATTTCCTTCTTTGTTGGTACCTAGGCATTTTAAGTACTAGCCAGTAACTGATTTTTCCTCAAATAGCAGTTTCAATTTCCTTTTTCCTCAGTTTCTGTTTTCACACTGGGGGCACTGAAATTAAGTTGTTGCTCAATATACAGCCATCCTGGAAGTCCCAGCTCTCACCAGTTTTAAATCAGAAAATACAGACAATTTAATATAACACGTTTAACTAAAGGTGAAAGTGATAAAAGCCTATTTATTCCTTTGGTATTATTATTATGGTAAACATAAACATTCTCGAATATGTGCACATACAGTTATGCTGCTAAATTTCCAAAAAGGGGATGGCAGTTCTTATGTCTGAGTTAGCAAGGCAACCTTTGCAGGATATTGTAGGTAACTTTTTCTCCAAAACACACACACACACACACACACACACACACACACACACACACACACACACACACACACACCTGGCCGACTTGTTTGTCTCAAGAAAAAAAGTAGTACATCTCAGTGTACACACTCTACAAATGTCAGTGTAATATTTTTCTCAGCACACCATTAAACAGTGAAGTTGTATTGCGACAATCTTTTTTTCTTTACTGTGTACATCAGTTGCTGTTACATTTTTAAGCATAGTATTTTCCACACTTTACATTTGTCAGCAAGACTTTCTTTTAGGCACACGTAATATGACACCACAATGCCTTGTTGTTTATTTGCTTCATTTCTACATTTAAAATGAATTTAGTTACTGTTCGCCATTTGGAATTCAACATAATTTTGACAAACTACTTGCCTCAGTAATTTCTTGAGTACATGCTTCACACTGAAAATACATTTCACTACACATTTCTTCCAACAGCTTAGTATATTCACTGTATATACCTCCAGTTATTTCATGTCACATTTCCAAAACAGTTAACCATACTTGTTGTTCTGCCACTGACAGATCATACATTTCATTTTAAACTAGCTTTAACAAGTGCTTGCACTAAGATTTTTTTCACTCAGAGTCTACCTGCTGTTTCTCTCACTCTCTGTTTCTGTCTGTGTCTTACTCTGTTTGTGTCTGAGTGTGGCAAAATAGAAGCCTGTGACTATTCAGCATTCAATTAAGAATCACTTGGAATTTCATGTTTTCTAGACTCACAGTAATTCAGAAGCATTCCCTTTACTTCTCCTGATTACTTATAACTGAAATCACATTTATATAGTCATCCTCATCTTGCTCAGAACTCATGTCTCTCTTTGTACAGGTGGGGAAATCAAACCACAATTACATTCAATGTAGGCAGTCATCTAGGGACCAAAACAGTACAATTTGGTATGTTTAGACCAAATTTAGCCCCACAAATAACCACCAGTTTCTTATCTGCAAGGCCATGGAAAGAATCATCAGGGATCTTATCAAGAAGGACATAGTTAGCCTTCAACCTCTTGACCTGACTTAGTTTGGCTTTGTTAAGGGTAGATCATACTTATTGAACCCGGTGGACTTGTTCATGTTCAAGAATGTCACCAAAGCCCTGGATGCAGGCAAAACAGTACATGGTTCCTCTCTTGACTTAGCCAAGGCTTTTGACACAATCTCCCACTCAGGTATCATTAAGAAACTCTTCCAGCTGGGCATTAACCCATGCGTCACTAGATGTGTAGCCAACTGGATCACCAACAGAAAGCATACTGTCAAAGTTGGGGATTCCACCTCTACCAGTAGACCAGTTACCACTGGCATACCACAAGGATTTGCGCTGGATTCTCTACTGTTTAGAATCTATTTCTCGGAAGTTTAAGAAAAAGTAGATGGTCTGTGGCTTACCAGGTTCACTGATAATTGTAAACTGGGCACAATCATAGAGTCCCCAAATGATGTTAAAATATTATAAGAGAGACTAACAGACAAATGACTGGTGCCAAAACCACAGAGTAAAACATCCATTATTATCCCCTTTAGCAAAGAGGAAGTCCCTGCAAATTACAATATTGACAGCACTCCCCTAAGCTCAAACCCAGAAGTGCGAGATTTGGGAACACAGGTTGATAGCAATCTAAACTTCGATCACTATGTGTCCACAGTGGTAAAGGAAGCCTTCTAAGTTCCACATCTCATAAGTAAGGGCATCTCATCCAAAACTAAGGCTGTTATAACTCCATTGTACTTGACCCTCATCAGTCCACTAATAGAGTACAATACTTGCTTTTACATGTACTGTATTTCATCAGACACCTGCAGCAGCTGGAGAGACCACAGAGTTTTCTCACCAAGAAAATTCAGGGCCTCCAAAACATAATCTACATGGAAAGACTGAAAGCCTGTCACTGTACTCTGCATCCTACAGGCTGCTGAAAGGTGACTTGTGCCTGGCATACAGAGCAGCCTCTGACCTTGCCCTAATGGAAATGCTGCACATCCACAAATCAAATGGGACAAGAGTCACTCACTCCAGGGATCTCATCATAGCCTGTGACATTAACAGAACATGCTGAAGAGACAGATATATCTCTCAGGGATTGCTGCTCTTCTGGAATAAACTCCCAATTCATATGAAGCCAAACTTCTCAATAATTTTATTCAAGTGCAACCTAGATAATTGGATGGGAGACCATAAATTAAACCAAGGGGTGGCACCTATGTCCCTCATGGACAGGGGCGGTCGGTGCTGATCATAGACTCGCTCTACGAATAACGGCCATCTAACCAAGGTCGAGTAGGGAACATGAATATAACATAGCTAGGCTTGTAAAGACCCTAGGGCCATTAGCCTAGTAAACTCCTATGAACCTGTAATTTTTCATATTAGACTAGTCAGACTAATGGGTCTGTAGTTTCTGGAGTCGGTTGATGGTCCACTTTTGTGAAGAGGGTTAACCATTGCCATTCTCTATTCATTTGGTATGTAGCCTCTTTTGGGGGTGTAGTTTAACAGTGACTGATGTGGTCTTGATAGGTGATGTTTGAGGCTATTTAAGAGGCAGCTTGTGATATTGCTTGGGCCCACTGTGGCTGTGTTTTTAGCCTTAATGAGCACCACTATGACTTGCTCCCTGGTGATAGTTGGGGGGAGGTGCTGGTAGAGATTTCACAAGAGGTGGCAAGGGGATGGGGCTTAAAGATAAATATAAATAGCTCTAGATATAGGTTAAGATAGTTGTGGCCACTTTCATATTTTGTATTTTTAAAAATTGAAAAAAATTGTCAGAATATTTCTTTGCTCGGTTTCCTGTGTTTTGCATGAAGCATAGAAGTTGAAAAATGTTGACTTGGATGGAATAGAATGGCAGAAATGTTGCTGTATATTCCTTTGATTACCGGGTGGTCCATTTTCAGCAGAGGTCTGGAGAGAGAAGCTTCAGGTACAGGCAGTTAAAATAACATAACAGGATTACAAACAATAAGAACACAACAATATAATCAAATCAAAGCAACTAAGGGAGCTTAACAGTATATGCATAAGAAATACATAAACACACACACACACACATATATATATATATATATATATATATATATATATATATATATATATACATATATATGCAAAGGTAAAATGAAAAGTAGAATAATGTATATTTTGGTGAGTTTAGAAAATTGGGAAGGTAGACAAATATTTGATGATGTAAAGACAGGGAATGGATATGAGAGAACAGGGAGATGAAGAATATTGAGAAGTGAACCATCAAAGGGGGAGGAGGCTAAGAGACTATCTAAAGAAAATGCCAAGGGGAAAAGCAGCAGTGTGGAAATGAAGAAGGTATATATGAATGAGATTGTGATGCCCACCACTACTACCAATATGTGTCATCCCCATGTTGGGCCAGTAATCAAGGACCCTGAATCCTCACCACTGACACTGGAGAGGAACGTGCACTTGGAATACAAATGAATACACTCAGTATTTCCAGATGCAGACCTCTCTGCATCAAGAACAAGTTCCCTTAAGAGTGCACAGGAAACACACTCAGCCCTGGATTTGGATGTCTCTATATCTGTCTCCCTCCAGATCCCCAGTAAGACTCCCCACTGGTACAGCTGTAGGGTTAGGTCCTCAACTGAGTGTCCAAGCCAAGCCTTCTAGCACCCTCTCTGTAAACCCAGTGCTTTGTGTCCCTGCCCCAAGTAGCTGACACACACACACACTGAGATATTTAATTTTTCATACACACATGCACCTGGGGAAGGCTGGCACAGATGTACCCCTTCTGCCTAGAGTATAAAGTAGTTATCACTGCCACCAGACACTTCACAATCAGCTACTTTAAGGCCCTTAACAAAGGGTGTCCAATTATACTGTGTAATATTAATACTAATACAAATGGTAGTAGTTCACCAAGATGGCTAGGCCTTCTGGAGTGGCCCACACAGTGTCATCAAATAAATATAAGTACTGTCAAAGGTTAATATTTTTTAGCTAGTCACTATAAAATATTTAATAATAAATAATAAAAGGCCATGAAAATATTGAATATATATTCACAGTAAACCACAAAGTTCAAATCACAGAAAATATTGAAAACAACATTGATGGACAGACTCATACAAATAAAGAAAAACAATCTCTAAACTAAGCTTCACTATATTCCTGACTGAATCTAAGATAATGTTACTGTTCCCTAGTAACTTACTTGGGCAAGGCAAGATGAAATACTTGAGCAGTCTTTCTAGTCAGGCCCCAAACAGAATACTCTATATTCTGAGATTACTCCCTGTAAAATATAATATCCAAGATGACTTGCAGAATTACCTGATCTGGTCACCTAACTCTAGGTTCCCACAATAGTTCCTTTTGAAGTTTGAGACAGGACTTTAGCATACTGCTACAATACACATTTAGGAACTTTTATGGCAATGCCAGGAGCCAGAAGCATTTACAATACTTCTCCCTTCTTTACAGAAAGCTAACAAATAATGGCTGCTCCCAGACTTACCATCTCTGGGCTTACTCAGCACTGTGGGGTAACACTTAATGATTTAACAGCTCATTTACATTTCCCTTAATTTTCTTAAAATAAGCCTGCTGGTTAACCATTACTGTGCCAGTGTCTTCTATTAAGATATATACATTTACTTCAGATACCATAATACATGTACATTTCTATTCATTTCAGCAGGGTGCACTGTTGAAATATTTTAACACAATTAACACAAGCAAAGTTCACAAATACATTTTCAGCACAAGCATCTGTATAGATCAGTTTGATGTACTAATGACATACAATTATTTACAAAATTCCAGCTAGCTGTGCTGGCACAAGTCATACATCCACTGCCCTACATCTCCCAACCATGGCTGGCAGTATCCTCTATCATCACAGAAATATAAAAGAGAAGTAGGGAAAGTGATGTACTTTTGGCTGTTACTTGTTAGGAAGAGAAGAAAGAAATGGAAGGACATACCAGGGGAAGATCAGGTATGTGGACATATCTAATAATTGGCTAGATGAACATTTAATTTGTGCAAGAATATGTGGTGTTTAGGTTTGCTTCTGAGGTCAGAAGTGGTTGAGTTTCAGAGTTTAGTTACATTAACAGAGAAGAGGGCATCACCTATGTGATTGTGTGATGTGATTTGGATGAGATTCTAGGTGTGCATTCACAGGTCCTGCTGGGAATGTATTTAGTAATCGTGGTAGTTCATGAGGGCCATTTTTAGGATTGTGGTATAAGTGATGCTTTTAACTAGTTAAGAGAAAGTATATACTGTAATTCCAACCATGCTCTAGAGATGAGGGTGGAGTCGTCAGCATACTGCGTTATGTCAACATTAGGGATGGCAATAGACATGTTATTTATGAAGAAGCTGAAAATGATTGGTCTAGGCATGGAGTCCTGAGGAACTTCTTTGGTTATAGGTAGAAAGGAGGAGGAGAAGGTATGTAAAACTCACAAACCATTTTAAGGTGGAAACTGAGATGTCCATTGAGGATAATCTTTTAAGTAATGGAGGTGAGAAACAGTGTCAAAAGCTTTAATTATGAAAATGGAAGAGGTTGAGTGACCATTATTTTTGTGATGATAGATGGTGTTTAGGAAGGATATGAGGATGGTCTCAGCAAAATAAAAAAATAGATTAAAAAAGAGGAGGCCCAGGGGTGGAGTCTGGTAGAACTCCATTGACACTTTTATATTTGGAGGAGAACTCATGCCATAACTATGAGTATTCTGTTGGTTAGATAGCTTTTAAACCGGCTGAAGGTGTTATCATCTACCCAAAGCTTATAGTCTGTGTATTAGTTCAGAACATTTACTAGTCTGAGGTTTTCGACAGATTTAAAATACTCCTGACACTATTTGCATGTTGTTGTCTTCTGTGACATATTCAGCCCCTGTCAGTAGAGCAGTGCTGAGTGGAAAATGCTTGCTGAGAATCGTTAAGTGTGTTTTGGCCTTTATAAGATTTGTCAGCTGCTGGTAGAATTGCACAAAGGAGTTTTAGTTGTGGAATCTAGAATGGAAACTGGCTTGTAGACATTGGATTCCACAAGATATGTCCCCTTTGTACAGGTGTATGATGTGTAAAACTTTTCATAAATTTGATAACAGAGCCAATCTGATACTCCCATTTTTTCAATATTCTTATGATATGGCAAGTGAAAAGCGGCCAGTTTTATAAATTGTAGTGGTAAACCATTTGAACCTGCTGAAGCATGTGTTTTTATTTCTTTCTTTTTTTTTTAGTAAGATGTTTTCTGTCAGTTAAGGTACTTTCAACATAAAGCAGTAGCATTAAGGGTGCCTGTAGACATTTCACCTTGAGTGTGATCTGTAGCAATTTTTTATTCTGATTTTTTGCTTAAGTGAAAGTTGTCTCAATTGTTATCCTATATATTTGTCACTGTTACGAGATTAGGGATAGGGCAAAATTATGACCAGGCTGAAGCAGTTTGTTTACATTGTTGCAAAACATTTTTGGAGAATTGCAGTTTTGTTCTCTACTGTCAAAGTAATCCTGTTTGTAGCATTCTAGAGCAGGCTATAGCAGTAGGTGGTAGTCTGGACCTTAATCTGGTACTGCTTATAATATGCATGGTTCCTTTCAGTCTATCAGGCATCAAGGGGCTGTAATGCATGTCTTACTAAGAAAACCTTGACTGGAGCAACATTGTCCAAAATGTCTGTGGTAATATTCAAAAAAACTGTTTACTGTCACATCTAGGGAAGGGAGGAGATTTTTTTTTTTTGGTTATTCCATTTAATGTCTAGTATATGCTGATTTATAACATTCTGGGGGTTTGTGCTGATACAGCAAGGACTTTAACTGCAAACCCTGAAGTGGTAATTTTAAAACATTTTATTTTTAAGTTGGATTTTGCCCCCATACCCACTTAATCTAAGTGAATTACTTCTGTGCTTGCTGCACCTCTGGAGAGCGAACAAAAGAGTTGAAAAATGTTCACTTTTGAAGTTATGGGCATTCATAAGTGTTGGTTCCTGCATTATGGCCTAGTCTTTCCATACATCCCACCCAAAGTGAGTGGGAGTATTTATTTATTTATTTGAGAATGGATTACAATAGTAGCATAATGGTTACTCATGAAATTAGCTGGTATCATTATGATCAATACACTGGATGGGTGGGACATTAGTAGTGTTCTTTCCCTTCCTGAGTTTTTCCACAGTAGTGGCAGGGTCATCAGCTTCTACAATTCTTCTCAAAAATCAAATCCTTTCTCAAACTCAGCATGGCTTCAGACCAGGTCATAGTACTTCAACTTCACTAATATCCTTTATGTACTTAGTTAATAAAGCCCGTGACTCTGGGAAGATTATCTCCACTTTATTTTTGGACTTACCTAAGGCCTTGGATACTATCTCTCACAAACTCTTCCTTTTCCAGTTTTCTAACATCAAACTATCTACTCCATTCCTCAACTGGTTCAAAAGCTACTTATCTGACAGAAAACGTGCTGTAAAATAGCAACACTCCATATCCCCATATATTCACAACTCCACCAATGTCCCCAAGGCTCCATATTAGGACCTTTACTGTTTAATATTTTCATTAACAACCTCTACTTATCATTTCAGCAATGGTCTGTTGTTCATTATGCAGAAGACTCTGTTATAATTTGCTCTGATGAATATTCAATTCAGCTACAACAAATCACTCAATCTGCATTTACCACCATAGAGACATGGCTCCACAATAACCACCTGTCTTTAAATGCAAATAAAACCAAACTCATAATATTCACTCCAAAGAAAAATATTCCCATTAACAAATCTCAATTACACATATTTTCCCTGAACCACACAAAAATCAAATTAGCTACCCAAACCAAACTGCTAGGTGTTATAATTGATGAAAACTTAAAATCTGACCTACACTTACAAAATAGCATCAGCAAGACTCACAAAAAACTGGGAGTTCTCTACCGGCATAACAATTTCCTCTCCCTCCCTCCCTACAAAACAAGTACTTGCTTCCACTTATCTACTTCCCTCTCTAGTTTATGGTGCCCCATTACTAACAAACCTCTAATCCTCCCTCAAAACTAAACTAGAAATATGCTATAATTAAACAGCCAAATTTGCAACAAACACCAATCAACACACCACTGTGTACCTCTAAAAACATTAAATTGGCTTGAGATCCCACACTGTCTCACTTATCTCCAACTAACCATCACACACAAATTACTTACAAAACCGTAGGATTGCTCTGCCCTTCTTCTTTCGACTTTTCCCAGTTATGGGTCACCACAGTGGATCACCTGTCTGCTCATGATTGGCAGTAGAGTTTTACGGTGTCGGGTTGCCAGCCCAGCACCCAACCTTCCATGGAAGGCACACATGCACTCACACCTAGGGCCAATTTAGAGTGTCCAGTCCACCTACAGCATGTCTTTGGGATGTGGGAGGAAATCGGAGCACCTGGAGGAAACCCACACAACCACAGGGAGGACATGCAGACTCCACACAGAAGGCACTCCAGGTGAGGATCAAACTGGAGAACCTCTTGCTGTGAGGTGACAATGCTAACCGCTGCACCACCATGGCCACCCAGGATTGATGTGCCCTAAATTCCTTATTTTCCCACTATAATCCCAGTAGGTCCCTGAGATCAGAAAACAAATACCTCCTCCAAATTCAGAAAGATAAACTACTTGCTGGTCAACTACTATACTCATGGGTAATAACTAAAACCTGGAACTGCCTTCTTCCAGCCATTCCCACAATGCAATGCACTGCTTCCTTCAAAACCACCCTAGGTATTCACCTTTACTCTAATTGGATATGTAATTGCACTAAGCCTCCTACAGCCATTACCTAATTTTTAGTGCCTTCCTACCATTCCCATTTTCTCCTTCCTACTCACATTTTTCTCTATATCTGTCATAAATACACTACCATTTCTACACACTCTCTTTTGCTTTACCCCTTACTACTAACAACTTCCTCTCCTGACCTCTATCTCTAGTTCTTTAGTACTCTCATTATTGTATCTTTACTGTAATCATTTCCAACTTCTTCCGTGTCCCTTTTTATATTCTTCCATACTTCTCTTATATACTACAACTTATGTAACATTACTGCTATGACCTCTTAATGTATCTCCTAGCTACAAATCTCAGTTATTATATGAGTGGTAAGTATTTATATTCACCCATACTACTATGCCAGCTGTAGTTGTAGTATATTGTAATTAAGTTTATCAAGTATTATCAAGTGTTTGTATATGTTGTAAATGTACTGCTGTGTAGGAATGTTTCTTCTCTCTGTTTTATATACTCAAAATATGTGCCTTGTTGTGCTCTATACATTCTATTTGTGTTTTGTGGAGCTTTTCTTAAAGACCTCCACTGAAAATGGGCACTACTAGGCACAGTAGACTTTCCCGGTAAACAAATGCCAATAAAGAAATAAATAAATAGATCAGCTGATTGAATCCATGGAGCAATATAGAATCTTAGGAGCTGGTGAGATGGTGAGATGATACTAATTGCAGTAAGCAGTACTATTACCGTTACTGTTTCCACTAAATCAGGCACTGTGGAAGATAAAAGCCCAAACTGGGTCCTGTGCCATATTACCTTAAGAGGACATGCCAATCTACTTATCGTTTCAGTATACATCCCTCTCCCGCTTCAGTGACTGCTATTTAAAACATGCTACAAAATATGTTCCCTAGAGGGATTAATAAAATAACTGGTAAACAACAAATAACTGGTAAAATAACAAATACATTCTTTGTGATTCTAGTATTAATGCTTTAGGGCCATATTCTTTATAGCTAAACAAAATCATTCAGCAATACAGTTTGGCACCATCAATCAAAACTCAAAAGACCAAATCCACATACAGGCAGTAACTCAGCTCTAGATCTCTCATAACTAACGTCCAGCATAGGTGATCATAGAAAGATATCCTTCCAAGTAATTTAAGTGACCATTGCCCTTTGCTATCCACTTGCTCTTTCAAAACAGTTAAAAAATTCCCATAGATTATTACTGGCAGATATTTCCCAAATGTAAAACAATCCATTATTAATTCCTACCCAAGGGCTATTGACTGGTCCACCCTCTGTAGTACTACAGATTCTTTTGCACTTTATTGACATACTGGCTCATATTCAGGATACTCTTTACCCAGTCAAATGAAGGAGACTCAGAGTTCAAACATGCAAGTGTTTATCAGATGACATCAGAGCCCAATGAAGTGTAAATATTATGCCTGAAAAGCCTGGCAACAAGACTTTTCTAATGTACAATTCCATCAAAATTTCCACAACCTAAGGAAATCCACAGTAGCCACAACAGCAGCAAAGGCTTTGTTTCTTAGACAAAAAATAAATTGCTTACTGTACTAAACCAAATATCTTTTACAAAGAAATAAAGCAATTGCCAGGAGCCAGTACTGACTAACTAACTAATAATAATAATAATAATAATAATAATAATGTTCTTCCACTTAACCAAAACACTATCATAAATTACTAACTTTTTTTCTGGCTTCTTTTCAGGATCTTATTGGTAGCTTTCAGATCATCCTCCATCCTCTGATTTACCTGAGACACCCTCTACTCCAAAACATTGCCTCTTTAAACATTATTCACTTCACCTTCCACTTTTCTCACATCTCAAAGACACTAAACCACTGCTACTAAAGCTAAATTCCTCAGGGTCTAAATTCAGTAAGCGTCATCCATCTTTCCACAGACTAGCAGCAGAGAAAATAGCCAAACTCTTATTTCATATCTTTAACCTTTCACTCACAACTGGCTCCATCTCTGCTCTTTCTAAATATGCCATAGTAATCCTACTCACAGAAATCACCTCCCCACTAACCCTAAGGACTACCAACTAATATCAAACCTCTACCGCAGTACAAATATCTTTGAAAATTGCTATGCAAACTGCCTTTTAAACACACAAATAGGTATGGCCTTCTGTGCAACAAACAGTTTGTTTTTACAACTTATCTGGCACCCTGATAATTCTTTTCACTGCAACTGACTCCATTTTAAGAGAATGAATGCGGAGTTATTACTGTTGGTCTATTTGTTGAGAAGCTGTTAGCCATAAGCTCCTGCTTAATGAACTCAAAAAGTTAACATCGGGGATAATATAATAGCATGGTTCCTTGGATAGTTCCAAAGCTACCTGGTTGATAGAACTTTTCAAATTTTGCACATGTAATACATTCTTTGACAATGCAACACAACACAGGAATCCTCCAAGGCTCAGTATTAGGGCCTTGTACTCTTTTCTGTCTTTGTCAATAATCTTCCACTGGAGCTTTCACATCTCATCTTTGTCATGTATGTGGATGACATTCATTTTATTGAATGTAGCAAAACACATACTGACCTACAGGCTAAATTGCAAAACAACTTCACTGATCACTGTAGAAGGGCTCTTGATAATACATTCTGAATCAACCCCTCAAAAAGCAATGTAACGGTCTTTGGAACTACTCAGAAAGTGGCTTCAAGCTCCCCATTCTATTGATAGACATTCAGGGCAACACTATTTCCAGTATCTTGGACCATATATACCTTGGACTGACACTTGACTCGTCACTCTCCTTTACTGCTCACACAAATAAAAAATCACCAATAACATTTTGGTGCAACAGAAACTCTGCTACAGAATCACACATACTCTCACCTATTGCCTGAACTACCTTTGTCAGTAATATTCTACTTTCAAAATTTCAGTATGGTTTGCATCTACTGGCTCTGTATTCCTCTAATACTCAGAGATTATAAATTACACACAACAAAATCTTCAGCTTCATTCTTCTAGCAGATTCTTTTGCAAACCACTGCAATCAAGTGGCTATCAGTAACGGATACATCTGGCTTTCTTCTCGGTACCGTGCTTTTCAGATTTATAAACTTGAGTTATCCCACCCCGAAAGCAGCACTTATATTTAGACACCAGAACTCCAACCTCAGAAGGTTCTGAAATGACAATCTCACCCATCCTCTTCTGAAATGTTGTTGAGAAAAGAGCATTGTCTAGACTAGGCCCTGCCATTGGGACTGACCTCCTCACAGAAATAAGATATCAATATACACTTGAGGCTTTTAAACGTGTACTCAAAGACCATCTTCTTAAAACAGCCTTGTGACCTAGTTGCTACCATAGCAGTGGTAAATACCAAGTAACAATTTGAGGTGTCAGTACTGCACATACTGCCTTTGTACCTGAAACTTTATGTGTTTCTCTATTATCTTATGTTTCCCTATTGTGTGTATGTATATAATTCTTGTTTATAACTCCCATTTTTGCCAATGTATTTGTACTGGTTGATAAACCTTGCCACTGTTCTAGTACTTAGGCTTTATATGTAAAGACTTGCTTATTCCTAATTATGGATTACTTTCTATGATTGTTTTGTATTCTATATTATATGTATACTTCTGTCCACTGAGTCTCAGTCATGCCTGAAAAGGGTCAATGGACCAGCCCACTTACCTGAACAAATACGTAAATAAATATATTAATTAGCAAAGTCAAGGAGGGAATTACAGTAGGTCCAGCATTAGTTTAGCAAATGTCTTATCAATAAATATTATAAGTAAATAACTTGCCAATATTTTTCTTCTGAATATGCATTAAGAGGAGGACTGACAGTAGGGATGATGATAGATCTGATCTAATGGTTCAGCCCTAAGTATACAAACCATATTGGTGTTTAATATTTCCCTCCACTATAAGGAATTATATCTAGCAATGATGGAGTGGTGCTTAAGGGAAAGCTTCACACTCATGAGCTTGTAAACCTAGCCCTGAGTTTTCTTTTCTGCGTGTAATATACTATTATAGTATAGTTAGTTTAACAGTATTTTAAAAAAACTTTAATTCCTGTGTGTGTGAATGTAGCTTGGGAAAATGCACCTACAGTTATACTCTGGAATGATTTGGCAGCTTGAATTGTCTCTGCCTGCATAACAAATCCTAGATAAAGGATAATAGTTTCTTTCCTTAGTTATTTCACACAATTTACACAGGCAGTCTGTCATATGTGTGAAGTCATTCTCCAAGGACACTGCTTGGGAACTTTTCCCCAGAGTTTGTGTTGCTGAGCAGAATTAAAACATTATTAGGAGTACTGCTGGTTTATAGTAGACCTGTAAATTGTTTCTAGGCTTTTAAAGGTTTGGAGTTGACAGTTATTGTTAGTGCTACACATTTTATTTAAACTAAAATGAGAAACAGCAGATGTCCTTCCATATCACTGTTGCAGTATTCTTCACAATAGGGAATTCCCTGCCAAGGACAGGCCATTGTCCAGTCAGTATACCAAAGCCTTTAGGTTGTAATGGGTACACCATACATCACACATATGTTTCCCATGTATGGAGTAGGACATAAAGGTAACGTGTGGACATGCCATCCTGAAAAATTCTGTACTACCAGTCCATATTATACAACATGCAAAAATTTGCATTTTTCCTTATATTTTACCTTACAGCCTGACCCTTTCAAAACTAGTAATATTCAAAGATTAAGCAGAAGAAGCAGGATACAAGCTTTATATGCCTGTGACTGGGTGGGGCAGAGTTAACTAGTGCTCACCATGAAGAGAGGAGTAAAGAAAACTTGATGTCAGAAAAAAATATTATTAGCTGTGCTGTTTGGAGATGTGAACAGGCAGTTGTTGGCACCTGTACAGGATATAGCTTGGATTTTCATTCAGATCAGCTCAACCCATTTGTGGCATTACTATTACAAACTGGATTTTTTAAATTTCACTTAACTTTCTACTTCTATTTCTGTAGTTGCAGCACTTATAAGATAAAATAATTTCATTAAATTAAATAAATTTATGTTGCAGTGCTAGTCTACATGATCAATTTTTTGCTAAATATTTATTTATTTGACATTTGCTGACCAGGATAGTCTGACTGAGCTGTTGCCATTTTTCAGTGGAGGCCCAGGGAGAAAAGCTCCACAATTATCCACAAAAAAAATAAAATTTGTAAAAAAAAATAAAGTAGTATAATAACTAGAATAGGAAATCCATAGATTACAATATAAAAATGTTCAATCATTTGAGTTGCAGGTTATGTAAAAGCATTGGCTTGTACAGGATGTGTTTAAATGAGCAATTAAATGCAGTTAGTCTGAGGCATTTACAATATAGTACTATTATCACATTGGAACTAGAGTTGTTTGGAGAAATTTGTATATACAGGTAGTAAATGAAGGATGATGACAACATTTAGTGAGAAGGTACAGATTAAGTGATTTATATGCAGTGTAAGAAGTATCAGAGGATTTAGATTTAGTAGTCAGGAGTGATAAAGTAGGCAGGAGGGCAGTTTTACCACAGATGCTATGGTAGGGTGAGTAAGGATAAGATCAGGGAAGGTGTTTACAGTGGCATGTCCAGGTGGTAGAAAGTTTTTGAGAGCAATTTTGAATTGTTGAGGGTGATTTAGGTTTCTAATATCCATGGGAAGTTTATTCCAAGAGAAGGAGGAGGAGAAACTGTACAGATTATGTTCTATTGTAGTTTTTGGTTTGTAGATTTGTAATAGAGTTTCATCACAGCTTCTGAGAGCCCTGGTAGGGGTGTAGAAGGAGACAAGTGAGGAGATATCAGGACAAAAGGAGGGCTTACACAGGATGGAATTTATGATCTGAAACTGGGAGAGAAGCAGTTGGTGGGGAAATTCTAACCAGTTTAATGTGTTGAGAGAAGGACAGGTGATTTCTAGTTTTGTTTAGAGAGAGGTCTGTAGGTTGGTGAGAATTTGTGTGCCATAAAAGACACTAGGGAGAAGGCAGGCATGTGAAAGAGAGAGTTTAGCCTCATTTGATAGGAATTTTTTATTTCTATAGAGCATTACAAGTTTTTGATGGGTTTTCTTGATGCAGTTGAGGACATGAAGGTCAAGTTTGAGTTGGTCATCTACTGCAACCCCCAGAAGCTTAGTATGAGATTCAGCAGTGATGGGAATGAAGGGATAACACAGAGAAAGTAGATTTAAGGTAGTTGATGGATTTAGGAAGAAAAAGCAAGAGTTTAGTATTTTTAGGGTTTAAGATTAGCTGGTTGATAGCCAGTTTTCAATAGCTTTGAAGGATTTTTGGATACTTGAGTTCAGATCTGAGAGGCTATTAGCTATGATGATGATGTGGAGCATACCTCTCAATGTCTTAGTGCAAGAAATTTGGACAAAACCCAACAAAATGGGGGGGGCAATGTTCTAAAAATAGGGACATACTTAAATATTGCTCTTATAAATGCATACAAGTTGCTACAGTAACAGGATTTGTTTTAACATAAATTTTCTAAAGGATCTGAAGTCTGCAACTGAAATGTATGTCATTATTTAGGGGCATCAATATTTAGATCATCCCAGTGATTTGCCAGAAAAACACAAATTTTATGAGGAACAGACCAAAATATGAACCAAAAATCTGAACGTTCTGTGAAAATCGTGGCAGTTGAGATGTATGCCCTGGAGACATCCACATATTGTATAAGAGATGATTGAGGACAGGATGTAGGCAGGAGGTTGGTAAGGACGTTGAACAATAATGGACAAAGTATTGATCCTTGGTGGACTCCTGTCTTGATGGAGAGAGCAGGGGAGAGTGGGGAATGCCATTTAAAAGATTGTTGTCTGTCAGTGAGGTAGCTAGCAAACCAGGAAATGATTGAGCTAGAAGGATTTAAGCCAGAGAGTTTTGCAAGCAGTAGGGGGTGGGAGACAGTGTCAAATGCTTTAGAGAGGTCCAGGAATAAACAGGAGACAAGTTTGTTGTTTCTCTGGCTAGAGAGATTGTATTAGTTAAGGAGATAAGAGATGTTGAGGTCATATGGTTGTGGTGAAAGCCGTGGTGTATAGAAGTTAGTAATTTTTCTTGTATAAGGTAATTCAGGATTTGTTTATGCACACATTTTTTTAATATTTTGGAGAGTGGGGATAGAATTGCTATTGGTCTGAAGTTTTAAAGTTCAGTGGTGATATCTCCTTTGTGAATGGGTATAGTAAATAATTGTTTCCAGATAGAGGGTACTTTTGATTCTGGTATTGAACAATTGATAACGGAGAGAGCTAGGAAAGGCTATTGAGTTAGCAGCTGCCTTAAGGAAGAATGGAGGTAGATTGTCAGCAGAGGAGGAGAATGGTTTCAATTTGAAAAGTAGGTGTTTTATATAGTTGGTTGATACTGGTTTAAGAGATAATGTGTTTCTGAAAGTAGAGGAGGTAGGGATATCTGGAGGGTTACCAAAGTCCACAGCCACAGTACCCAAATCTCCAAAAAATGTGGTTAGAAGCAGTAGGTTGAGAACATCACATTTATTGGTACGTAATCTGAATCACACCAAACAGTAACAAACAATAAACCAAGCGCTTTCGCTCGGTTATTACCGAGCTTCTTCAAGGTTAAAAAATCTGTTGTGTAGTCAGCCATGTTAAATACTAAATGCAACATCACATGACATACCCCCTCCCCCCCACATATGTGAGTCATCCCTAATCAGTTTCTTAAAAATACAGTGTGTATAAACTTTCGTTAAATGTTAAATATGTGTTCCAATCCAAAATTCAAACTCAACTTTGAATCCAGTAATGCCAAAAATATAAATATATAATATATTACAACACATATAAAAACACATAAAAAATAAATTAAATAGTAATGAAATTAATAAACATGACAATAATAAATATTAAACTAGACCATAAAGTAATTAAATGTAACTTATTCATTACCAATACAGCACATGGTAACCAAACTAGGGCATTAGGCTAAACTGCAAGTACGTCCAATAATAGTATGTTTAATGGGGAAATTTAAGCAGTCTACAAGAACCCCTATTATAATCGTGCCCTTCTTAATTTGAGCACACTGTTTATATTCAAGGCATCATTCATGCCCGGTGGTCTAATTGTGTCCAGTCTAAGCTGCCAAAACAGTTCCCGATACTCCAACCTGGCTTCCCAGTTCCCTCCCCGTGGGTCGGGTGTCACTTGTTCTAAAATTGTGAACTTAATTTGCATATTTTCACATAGTTGTGAATGCTTAAAAAAGGCATTGGTCACTTTACCCTTACTAATGTCATATTGGTGTTCATAGACCCTTTTCCTAAAAATTCTCTCTGTCTTGCCCACATAGAAACTGTGACAATGTAGGCAGATTCCTAAGTATACCACTCCTTTGGTGGCACAATTAAAGTATTTTTTAAACTTGTATCTAAAATTTCTGGAAGGAATAGAAATAATCTCTTTATTCAACATGAAGGCACATTGGTTACATGAACAACATCTATGGGTACCCTTCTTCATTCTAGTGGACTCATTCTTAACATTATTTTTCTCAAAAAATTCTTTCAAATTTGTTCCTCTTTTTCTAACGAAACCTGGTACTGAAGGAATGAGATGTTTTATATCCACATTCACTGAAATAATGGGCCAGTACTTTAAGATGACCTGTTCTATTACCTGAGAGTCTGAAGAATATATATATGCAAAACTATTCTTAAATTTGGAGGTGTTGTTGTCTATCACCAACTCAGTACCGGCCGTCCCGGTACCTAATAAAGGGTAATACCTAGATTCCCTGTTATCGGTAACTTCCTGGACCAGTCCATCAATCAAGTTGCCTGGGTATCCTTTTTCTATAAATAAGCCACAGAGTATGTTAGCTTCCTCCAAAAAATATTCAAAAGTGCTGCACATTCTCGAGGCTCTAATCAATTGGCCCTTAACTATCCCTTTTTTCTGGTAAAAAGGGTGCCCACTACAAAAATGAAGGTACGTGTTGGAAAAGGTAGTCTTCCTAAAAAGTTTGGAATGGAAACAGCTGTTTGCGTAGTCCTTAATTAATGTTACATCCAAATAGTGTAAAACATCTTGGTCAATGTTATAAGTAAATCTAAGAAAATCAGTACATCCATTGATGTGTTCCAAAAACCCATTCAGGTCGTTAATAGAACCATTCCATAGTAGACAAATATCATCTAAATATCTGGTGTAATGTGTAATGAACTTTTTCCATGGTGTGTTGAACACAAATTCCTGCTCCCAATGGTAGAGTACACAATTGGCGTATAGCAGGAAAAATGCCGGGTTATGAAACCTGACAAAGGAGGGGGTGTGGTGCTAATATACCAGTTAGACTACGATTTCATCCTACAGAGAATGTTGCAGGATGTTGAACAATATGAACTGTTGTCCCTTAATGAAATTAATCTAGCTTATGCCAAAATTAGTTATTATTTATACGACCACCTCCTGCAAGGCACTATTAATGAGCAGCTTTATAACTATTTTCATGTTATGAAGCCAAGGGTACCAATAATATTTGGTATTCCGAAAACACACAAAGGCTTAGCCCCTCTAAGATTTAGGCCCATTGTTTCTGGGGCAGGCAGTATCACGGAGCCCTTAGCAAAATTCATAGATCATATAGCCAAAAGAGTCTTAACACCAATTGCACATATTTGCAAAGACTCCTGGCATTTCTTAAAAGTTATTAACCGACAGATGTTTAGTCCAGAGCTACACATGGTAACCATTGATATTATAGACTTATTTCCAAGTATCCCTCACATAGTAGGACTTGAATGGTTTAGGCAAACCCTTACGTTGGACTAGTTATTAGGATTAGTTGGCTAGCAATGTCATCAATTTAGTAGTGGACTTAATGGACACAGTTTTGACAAACAATTTCATTTACTTTAATGGAGAGTTTTTTCGCCAAAAGAAAGGCGTGGCGATGGGTGCATGCTGTGCTTCGCTATACGCCAATTGTGTACTCTACCATTTGGAGCAGGAATTTGTGTTCAACACACCATGGAAAAAGTTCATTACACATTACACCAGATATTTAGACGATATTTGTCTACTATGGAATGGTTCTATTAACGACCTGAATGGGTTTTTGGAACACATCAATGGATGTACTGATTTTCTTAGATTTACTTATAACATTGACCAAGATGTTTTGCACTATTTGGATGTAACATTCATTAAGGACTACGCAAACAGCTGTTTCCATTCCAAACTTTTTAGGAAGACTACCTTTTCCAACGCATACCTTTATTTTTGTAGCGGGCACCCTTTTTACCAGAAAAAAGGGATAGTTAAGGGCCAATTGATTAGAGCCTCGAGAATGTGCAGCACTTTTGAATATTTTTTGGAGGAAGCTAACATACTCCGTGGCTTATTTATAGAAAAAGGATACCCAGGCAACTTGATTGATGGACTGGCCCAGGAAGTTACCGATAACAGGGAATCTAGGTATTACCCTTTATTAGGTACCGGGACAGCCAGTACTGAGTTGGTGATAGACAACAACACCTCCAAATTTAAGAATAGTTTTGCATATATATATTCTTCAGACTCTCAGGTAATATAACAGGTCATCTTAAAGTACTGGCCCATTATTTCAGTGAATGAGGATATAAAACATCTCATTCCTTCAGTACCAGGTTTCATTAGAAAAAGAGGAACGAATTTGAAATAATTTTTTGAGAAAAACAAGGCTGTTAAGAATGAGTCCACTAGAATGAAGAAGGGTACCCATAGATGTTGTTCATGTAACCAATGTGCCTTCATGTTGAATAAAGAGATTATTTCTATTCCTTCCAGAAATTTTAGATACAAGTTTAAACAATACTTTAATTGTGCCACCAAAGGAGTGGTATACTTAGGAATCTGCCTACATTGTCACAGTTTCTATGTAGGCAAGACAGAGAGGATTTTTAGTAAAAGAGTCTATGAACACCAATATGACATTAGTAAGGGTAAAGTGACCAATGCCTTTTTTAAGCATTCACAACTATGTGAAAATATGCAAATTAAGTTCACAATTTTAGAACAAGTGACACCCAACCCACGGGGAGGGAACTGGGAAACTAGGTTGGAGTATCGGGAACTGTTTTGGCAGCTTAGACTGGACGCAATTAGACCACCGGGCATGAATGACGCCTTGAATATAAACAGTGTGCTCAAATTAAGAAGGGCACGATTATAATAGGGGTTCTTGTAGACTGCTTAAATTTCCCCATTAAACATACTAATATTGGACGTACTTGCAGTTTAGCCTAATGCCCTAGTTTGGTTACCATGTGCTGTATTGGTAATGAATAAGTTACATTTTAATTACTTTATGGTCTAGTTTAATATTTATTATTGTCATGTTTATTAATTTCATTACTATTTAATTTATTTTTATGTGTTTTTATATGTGTTGTAATATATTATATATTTTTATTTTTGGCATTACTGGATTCAAAGTTGAGTTTGAATTTTGGATTGGAACACATATTTAACATTTAACAAAAGTTTATACACACTGTATTTTTAAAAAACTGATTAGGGATGACTCACATGTGGGGGGTATGTCATGTGATGTTGCATTTAGTATTTAACATGGCTGACTACACAACAGATTTTTTAACCTTGAAGAAGCTCGGTAATAACCGAGCGAAAGCGCTTGGTTTATTGTTTGTTACTGTTTGGTGTGATTCAGATTACATACCAATAAATGTGCTGTTCTCAACCTACTGCTTCTAACCACATTTTTTGGAGATTTGGGTACTGTGGCTGTGGACTTTGATGATTCTTGGTCTTGTGCTCACATTGTTCGACATTCATATCTGGAGGGTTGACTGAGCTATTTGTTTTCATCAGTTTTCTGATGGTGTCTATGAAGTATGTGTTAAATATGGAGGCTGTTTCATGGGAGGTATTATTTGTACAAGGATTAAGAGTTGAGGGTTTATCTGGGTGTACTGTTTGATTGACGGAGTTCCAGAATTTATTTGGATTAGTCCTATGTGAGGTTTGTGGGTTGATATAAAAGATCTTTTTTTTTTCTTTGTTTATATGTTTTTAGTAAGGTTGTAAAGTTCTTTATAGGTTTGAAGATGAGAAGGGGATGTTGTTTTGGACCAGGTTTTCCATTACGTGTCTCTTTTTTTTGCGTTAGGGATCTTGTAGTTTGTGATAACCAGGGGGAGCTAAGTGATAGATATTGTAAGTTGTTTACAAAATATTACAAATGCAATAGTTACACTGTTTACTGTGACTTATAAAATTTAGTTCAAGACCTAGAACCTAAAGAATACTACCACTATACAAAATAGCTTGTGCTGAAGTGTTTGTCATTTATATTTTTTACGTAACCCCTATGGTTCTAGAGATATGAACCTTTGTTTGAAATGTGAGGACATAATTTGGGTCTGTCAAAAGACTTAGGGTCTGCCCATTGGATGTTACAGTGCAGACTTTCTGAGCTCCATTGGAGTGAATGAGTTAACTGGGAAGTGGTCACTTAGCAAGTCGGATAGTGATTCAGGGTAATGATATTTATGTGGATTGGAAACTAGTATCCAGTCAATAAGAGAACTGGAGTTAGTTGGTTTATTAATATGTACAGGGGTGGAGATTAGTTGGGAGAAGCCATGCAAATTAATACATGTTCTCAGACTGTTAGAGGACAATGATAGCCAATTAATGTTGACATCACCTAGGAAAATGATTTCATTAGGTATATTATATATGAGCTAGGAGAGGATTTGTTCTAGTACTGTGATGTTGTCACTGAGAAGTATGTACATAGCAGCTACAGGTAGTTTATTGTGGTCATTAATGTTTTGCAGTTGGCAGTCAGAAGTTTAGCAGGAGAAAAAGATGCAGGAGGGTTCAATACTGGGGAAAGAGTGAGGTAGTTACAATATAGCATACCAATTCCACCACCTTTTTTCTTAGGTCTTTCAAGACGTGAAATGTAACCAGGGGGAGGAATTATTTGTCAGAGATATGATGTTTCAGTCAAGTTTAGGTACGAGTTATTATATCAGGGGAGTGGTGAGTCATCCAAGCATGAAATTCACTTACTTTGTTGAGTATGCTTCAGATATTCATGGAGTAGAGCAATAAGGACTTACTGGGGAGTTTAAGGTGAGGAGTAGTAGGCTGAGTATGTTGTTAGTAAGAAGGAGGTAACTAGATCCTGAATTTGGATGTATGTCACCAGATAGGAGCAGGGTGTAAGACAGATGAGTTAAGGTAGGGAGTGAGAGGAGATTAAAGTGATATTTTGGCTTGGTTCTAGTTATGTTTGAGGTGAGGGATGAAATTTTGATTTCGGAGAGGGAGGAGTTTGTGGTTGTGAAGATAGAGGGTGCAATTCTGAATATGTATAGTGATTTAGAGAAAGGCATATTGTAAATAGAGACTGGAGAAGGATGTAGTGGTTTTAATTGAGTATTATATGAGGAAAGGTAGTAAAGGAGAAGTAGAATGGTGTAGAGAGGAATGGTAGTATCATGTTTTATAACTGATAGAAGTGTAGAAGTAGGTAGAATGTGAGTAGAAGAGTAAATGGGCTGGAGGTATATTATTATGGTAGACTAAAAGAATAGTGATGGGATTTGATATAAGAATGGAAGGAGATTAAAATGTAGGATGGTAGATGTAGTGAAAGTGTAGACTTGTATATTAATTATAAAGTGTAATGGAGATAGTGTAGAGTGGTGTGTTAAATTTTGTTGGTGGATAAGTTTATTATAAGGTGTAGGAATGTGAGTGTTGCCTAAGGGGTTGAATTAGGTTAGAGAAGAGCTGAGAATTGTACAGTAGGATGTAGGGTTAATGGGATGGCAGAGTAAGAAGAGTTATTGAGAAGGTGTAAATGAGTATTAAAATGAGTTAAGTAGGGTAGGGATTAGGGTAGAATGTAATTGACTTAGGCAGAGAGAAATTGGAGGTGCTTGGTGAGAGGAAACCTTAGCTAGATATAAATTTATTGTATTCAGGGGTGGTTGGGAATCGGGGTAGGGTAGAGGAGCAGAGTGAGCCTGAGTGAAGTGAGGGCAAATAGAGCAGGTTGGACCAGGTAAGTCTGCGAACCTATCAGTAGTTTATTGAAAAGTTGCGGACATAAATATGGTAGATATCTTACTCGTATATTCCAGGAAATGTAGTCAGTTCCTAGCCTGCCAAAGACAATTTAAAGTTAAAAGGAGGTTAGGCTAAGTTAGAAGGTATGCAGCTGTTATTTAATAACTGAAGGTGTGGGCATAAAGCTATGCAGAACACGAAAGGAGAAAAAATTTGGCTGGAGAGTAAGATCCGATTAGAGTCAACTGCAGGGGGGGGGGATTACTGAGTACCTAGTGCACAGACTATAAGCTACAGTTTTGAGAGATAAAGTCCTACACACTATAGTGAGTAAAGCTGGAACACTGGGAAGTTAGTAATTTATGGGGAAGGAGGGAAAGATAGGCACAACAGTGTGTTGGTGTACAGGGAGCCGTTGAACTAATTAGGGATTGTAGACAGCTTAAAAACCAGTTTGAAATACTAAGGTTGTAGCATCAGAAAGACAATGTGCCTGCTTTTCCCTTACTGTTCAGTTTTGATTTAGCAAACAGTAGATCCAGCATCACCTGGCACATGCTGGGAATAGTAACTTTTTTATACGTAAGCATACTCTTCATAGTGTAAAAAAACTCATTGATATGGCTTGTCAAGGGACATTGTAGGCGTACAACAAAGAGAAAGTGCTTCTGTGCGACTTTCACCTTCTCCATAATCATATTTCAAAATTGTATACAAAACGTGTCTGTCTTTTTGTGGTGACAGGCTATGTGTAAAAGAGAGAGAGACACAATATGATCACTGTCAAGCAGTTATCAATAATTTGAAATGCATTGCTGTGGTCATAATTTTTTTCACTTTTATTGAAACAAAAGAGAGGTACACAAAAGTGGACTTCCTTTGATGATAAGGTGAGGATATAGGCTGTTTGTGAAAGCACAGCGCATATACATGATCATTGTTGCATGATCATTGGCATAACTTGTCAGGGGCAGAGTATGTATCTCAGTTTAACAACTTAAACTGCATTACTGAGGACAATATAGCTTTCACTTTCTTCACAATGAGACAAAAAGTTTGTGCAGAAAATTGCTCTTTTTTGGAGGTTTGGGATGGCTGTGTGTGAAAGCAAAAGACAGTTACATGGTCACTGTCAAATGATCATAGTGTTTCTTGATGAGAAGGTAGTATATGTGTCTGAGAGCAAAACAATGAAATGTATCACTGCAGCCATTAAGGTTATGTGACTTCTTGATAATTAAAGATGGTAACTCCTTTCAAAAAGGGCACATTACAGTGGGACAGTAGATATATATGAAAGTAGTGTTTGTTGTATTTTTGAAACACAATGAAGAAATAACTCCTGGTTTTGCAAAGGTGAGCGCTTTTGCAGCCAAGCTGCTTCATCAGACAGTTTGAACAAAATACTTCCAACTATTTAAATACCAGTTAACCAATAACACATTGCAACCAATGAAGTGCTCAATTAACATTTAAAAATACAACATACTAAAATGCATAAAACATGGCACCAATCAATCTAATTCAATGACCATAAACCTAAACTCATGTTCTGTCTCCACTGCCAGTGTGTGCCTGGCTAAAGCATTAGTTTCAGTTTTTCTGGAGATATCATAAAGGTGCAATACCACACATTTGGTGTATTTGAGCTACTGTATAGTTTGCTCTTCATTTTATGTAGGGATGACTACACGTAGGCTACAAGACTGGGTTAGGGAACACCTTTATGGTCATTGAATTAGAAACACCAACTTTAACCGGTGGGGGGCTCAGAAATAGAGTGGAGAATAAGGAGCTGGAATGGATCATTAGGATGCGGGCCAATATGGGCAAGGGCTTGAATGACAAGTTATCCATTCAGCCAGTTTTGGTGAATAGACCTCTGCTAAGATAAATGTTTTCCACAATAGCCTTTTATGTATAATCACACATTTTACATATATTTTTTATATATATCTTATGTTTTTGATACATATTTTAGATATTTTATGTGATTGGTGTCATGTTTTATGCATTTTAGTATGTTGTATTTTTAAATATTAATTGAGCACTTCATTGGTTGCAATGTTTTATTGGTTAACTGGTATTTAAATAGTTGGAAGTATTTTGTTCAAATTGTCTGATGAAGCAGCTTGGCTGCGAAAGTGCTCACCTTTGCATTAAAACTTGTGAATAATTGTATCTGCGATGGTTTGGTGCTCTTGATGTGTTTTTCATTATCTTTGCATTAATTCATGAAAAATGTATAATTTATTTTCTCACAAGGGGTGAATACTTAATATAAAATCATAAATACATTTTGCTTTATAAAATAACTAAAACCACTATTGTTTCCTTCCTTAAAGTACCATCTTCTAGGATTTGAAATGTTAATATTGAAAAACAAAAGAAACAATGGAAAGGAGTACCAGGAATTGTGACTTGACACTCAAAAATTCATGCTGTGTTACTACTGTACCTAAAAGCACAAACTAATTATTTTTTACAACTGACTATCCAGGTTTGTTTATGAAATTTTTTTTACTAGAAAACACCAAACTGTTTCAGAGCTACAACCCCTTATTGGTAGTCTCCACCAGTAGGCCTGAGTGGTCATTAGAAAGTACCAGGTTGTTAGGTTGGACTATAATTTTTTTTCCATTAGGTGTAACTACAGGACTTCTGTTCAAGGTGGTAGAATGCAGCCCATATTCAGAATTCAAAAGAGCAAACATATTCAGAATAAGTACAGTGCACATATGCATAAATGCATTGTATGGACTATGTTTAATATACTGTCCTGCAATTACAGTGATTCATAAACATGGGTCACGGTAATGAAAGCAGTGCACAGATACATATAATGTTTCTAAATCACTCATTGACAACTGAATGGTATATACGGAATAATGGATATGTGCTATACCTGTAAATGACACTTAGTTGACTTTAATGTAGTACTCATACTTTGTTTTTTAATGATAATAAACTTAGTTATTTTGTTTAGGAAATGGAGTTTGCATGCAGAATATTATTTTGGCAATTCTGATTCTTGCAAACATTACATCTTGAACAGGTCAGTATGCACAAAGCAGTGTTCGTATAGTATTGCCAGTGCCATGCTTATTAATTTTTTATGAGGAGCTAAATAAACTGACTAATTGTAATTAGAGACAGCTTATCATGGTAGTAATGTAGAAGGACTTCAGGTCAGTATATTAGTACAGGTTAAGGTGATAGGTTCAATACTGCACTTTTGAAACTTATACGATTACAAAAAGAATCTATTTTTATATTAAAGTATGAGACTTTAGTTCCTAAGGGATTTAATACAAAACATAATTGGAGGGTCTTAAATGGGTAAATGTTTTGTAATGATATAATTGCTTTAGTTATGTTATTGAATAATTTGGGGAAATTGTTTTGTATATAAAGGATGTGTGTTATTTGTGTTTTTTATGCTCTGAAAAGGCTTTTTAGCCAAAGAGCTAACATATATTTTATCTGAATAAAATGCTACTGTTTAGAAAACTGCTTGGTGGATTCCTTGTTGTTTGTTATCTGTTATTGCTGCATCTGATATGTAATTCTACTGTGGTCTCTAACAGTCGAGAGTTATGCCTGTCAGTCAGCCAATGAGCAGAAGAAGACTGTCATTGGTTCCTTCACTCAGGGCAGAAGACAGCACACATTCTGGTCTTCAAAATTCTGAATTTTTTACTTCTCTCTTCTTCAGAATTGCTAAGAAGCATTTTGTCATTGTCATTCAGTTGTGGATTGATTGCCCATGTGTCAGAAAGTGTTAAGTCACATGTCTAGCAACTTCATCTTAATTGGAGCTCTCCAGTTTTAAAACTTGCTGCAGCAGCTGTTGTGCTGTGTAATCTCCTTAGAATTATGACTGCTCCAGTTTCTGCTGTCTCACTGTGCAGTGTTGAAACAATGTCAGACCAACATCCTGAAATGCATCATCATTTGAATGGTCCTGTCACTGGTGCTATTGACATTTGTTCCACAATTGAAACAACAGTTAAAGTGAAAGGTTGGATACCTGGTCATGCTCCTTGTGTTTTAAATCAGCAGGACATTATACAGAGGTGATTGAAGACATGAGGAAAGCAGGTGTACATATCATCTCTAAGCAAAAGTTGAAGTGGGATTACTCCAGTTTTAAGAATACTTAGAAGTGTTCACAAGGTTAGTGTAATTGTAATAAAGTGGACTCTAGTGGAATGTGTCCTTACCTTCTTGTATTAAACAAGATTTTTAATGTTTCCATTCCTTTGAGACCCTTATAAATTTAAAGTGATTATCTTGTCTTTTAATCTTTATCAACTGGTTGTACATCAGTGAAAATGTGGGTTACTGCATATGATTAGTGGCTAGAAGCCATGAAGGAAGTCTGAAGGGGCAGTATTCTTCACAGACTATTAGACAATCATTATGTAAATTTTAACTAAAAAAATATACATTTAGATTCTATTAGAACAGTTGCCTTTTAGGTGTGTCAGGTGTGGCTGATGGTACTGGGCTGTTAGGTTGCAGCCCCTCCATTCCTTCAAAATGGCTTGTAAAATGTATTTTATTTGATTTATATTATTTATGATATGTTCGGTTGTCCTTTGCTTGAGACTTAGAAATTCACAACAACATACAGCACTTGCTTGGTGTTCTGATTTCTATCAGAAAAAAAAGAATTATTTAGCTGTGCTTATTTTAACAGACCACCATTTATTCATACTCAGCCATAAAGAATAAGGTGATCAGACCATACTGCATTTCCTCCTGTCATTTCAGGGTATAGGAAATGACACATCAGTAAAGACTGTTTGAGCTGCTAGACAATGCAGTGATCAACTGTTTCCCATTGTCTCAGGTCACATCAAATGATTGGTACTTGAGGCAACCTGAGAAGGAAAAGTGAAAAAGGATTCTTGAAGGGATTAAGATACAAGAGCAGGGGATGGACCTTTATGTTTTGTTAAATAAATCTTTGTCATTGTTTTTGTTATTTATTAAAAATATTTTTCCAGTCTGTTCTTAGTCTACTGTGATCTCTTCAAAATTCCTGTCTAACTAGTTCTGCCTTATTGAATAGTGCCAGATAGCCAGTAGAAAGACTATATATTTTTTTCATATACATTTAATGCTCTGTGTGTGTGTGTGTGTGTGTGTGTGTGTGTGTGTGTGTGTGTGTGTGTGTGTGTGTGTGTGTGTGTGCGCGTGTGTGCTTGTGTATGAATGTACATTTGCATGCACATGCACAGGGGAGATGCAGAGGGTTATGCTCTGTATGAATGATAACAGTGAACTAAATACATTACTGTGGCCTTTATTTATTTGCTCATTCATTTTATCACAGTCATACATCTAAGGGGACTCATTATTGAAATTCTGAGGCTTGTTACAACTTAAAACTAATATTAATTAACTGTGAGATTGCCATACTTCAGAAGACAGCAGTCTTGAACTTAATATATCTAAGTCAGAATTTTTGGACATTCAGTCTTGATATTCTAGGATTCAAACATTAATGAGTCTCTGCATTTCAAATGGCTATCTCTGAAATGTACAAATTCAAAGTGGTTATGATTGATTGGTGCATGTGTGTATGCATATGTGCAGAAATTCTCACTTGCAGTGGGTTTCACTGTATGCACCTGACAGAAATCAATTGAAATACGTTACTGTAACTGTTAATTGTTCATTCATTTACTCACAGCCAGATATTTGAAATGTACACGGTCAATAAAGCTGTTATGATTGGTGGTCAGAGGACAGTCTGTGGATACATCTGAGCCCCACTGTCCTTTGATCATAGCTGTGATCTGGATTGGCAGGGCTAATGTGTGTTTAAATAAAACAAGTTAAAATACATTACTGTGGACATTACTTGTTCTGTCATAATCAGAGATCCGAGGTGTACACATTCAGTAAAGTGGCTACAATTGGTGAATACTGGTGTAGTCTGTTGATGAAAGTGATTGGCCTTTGATGGTTAATCTCAGTTAAATAGTTGTTGATCTAGCTTTGCAAGGTTAGTATATGTTTGATTTAAATACATTACTGTAGCCTTTTTTTAAATCTGACCAAAGTCAGATATCAGAGGTATACACTGATGCTCATCATTAGATCAGTGCTACAGTAGCATAAGCTACCTGAGATGTCCTGCCAAAAACTGGACCAGCTGGCCATCTTCCAAAGCTCCAGGGCACTTCCATGCATCCCAACCTCTCCCCTAAATGACCTGCATGATGAAAGAAGAGAACATCAGAGGCTAAGATGTTAAAACTTCAGAGTGTTCCTTTCACAGCATACAGCACTGGAAGTACTGTACTAATGCATTCAAAATTTGTGGAAATGACAGCTGGTGCTTCATATGGACAGGAATCTATAAATAAGGGCCCAGAGCTATTATATTGAATGAAACTGCTTTTCCAGTTGGTTGCTGGTATCAGAATTATTTCCCCTGCTAATCTATATGTCCATCTCTTTATGAATGTATGCATTTATCTATCTTTGTATGTGTCTAGTTATTTGTCTACCTACCTACCTACCTACTTATATTTTAACCAAGACCCAAGGCCTAAAACAGAATCCCTAAAACAAAGCATGACAAAGGCATTTTCACAGTTATAGTCACTGTTTCTGATTACATTTACATTAGATGTCATTTATTGCTACAGTCACAGATATGTTTGTGTACATTCACAGCTACAATGTTTTGAAAATATATAAAGTATTTGCAGATTTCAATTTTGATTATAAAGATGCAGACCAAGGTAAAGTTACATGCTACTGTAAGACTGAAGTCTGTTGTGATATACCTTATTGCCTCAGTGGAGTTTACAGGAGAGGGAACAGCTACTTCTCTTTCAGTAATGGTGGTTAAAATTACACCGGATGCTGGCAACTTATATGATAAAAGGAAGAAATCTCCTAACATGAAAGTCTGTCCTCAGATGTCTTGACTTGGGTCTGAACTGATTATCCATATCTTTACTGGCTCTTCACTATAAGATTTCAGGGCTGTGATTGACAGATGGTAGATGCCTTGTGACCAGACACTGATATGAATGATACTTGTTTCTGTAGCAGCTTCAAATCAGAGGGAGTGGATGCCTAGTGTCAGGGCATCCACTGATCAGATGTTGATTCCAATGGATATTTGTTATTACTCTTCTGGTCAGCATTGATTACTCTAAATTTATTGTAAAGTGTTTTGTTTCATTGAAGAAGGTTCCTCAAGTATCAGTGGCTGTTTCTAAAGCTTCTGCTTCAGGGACTATAATTTTCCAAAAAAGAGGAAATAAGTTTTTCTTCTGCTAGCTAAGGGTAAGATGACGAACTCCTGGCATATGCATACCAGACTCCATCTCCCTTGGCCAGTACTAACTCTGAAAATTAGACTGTTCTGTTTTTACCCAAGGCTGCCACTTCTGAAAAAGCACCACATTACATGAAAGATATGTGAAGCAGTGAAGGATTATTCTCCCTTCGAGACGAGACATGTAGTGGTTCTGATAACTTAACATGCCTAAACTATTAGCAATTCATCTTGTTATTTCTTTTCTTGAACATCAATGTGCTTGCGTTCCAGCAGCCCAGTTTACAGCCACCAGCACTGAAAATGGGGAGATTTATCTTCTAAAACCCCCTGGCTGACCCTTCTGTAATTGATGAGTTGTTCTAAAGCAAACTAAAGAAGCAGCAGGTCTTGACAGTCTAACAAATTAAGGAGAAAGTAGAGTCCTTGAGAGATTTGGTAAGAGAAAGTCTATACATCTGCTACCCATGGTATTAATATCAACTACTAGACCAGAGGTTGTACCTTGTAGTTCAACAGTCTTTTCAGTGTTTGCACATCTGTCTCCTTTCTACAGACATCTATTTCTAATGAGAACTGTGGATACCAAATCCCTCAGTGAAACCTTAACTAATTACGACCAAGTGACGTTTCCAGGCACTTCTGAAGTTATGTTCTACTGATGTCTATAGGTATCAAATATTGCTTGTAGTCATATTTGCATTAATAATTCTCAAACCATGCCACATACAAGGCAATAGATTTCATCTTATAGTCTACACAATGACAAACACAACTGTATTGATATTTAACCTCTGCCTAGTACAGATAAAGAGATTTGAATATTATTTGTGTGCTATTTATTTGTATTATAATTGTGATATCCATCCTCTAGGCCAGTAATCAAGGAACCTGAATCCTCACCACTGACACTGGTGAGGGACATTCACTTGGAACAAAAATAGATACAGTGTTTCCAGATGCAGCTCTCTGCACCAAGAATAATTTCCCTTAAGGGCACACAGGAAACAAACTCAGTCCAGGATCTGGTCCCCCCCCCCCTCTCCAGGCCCCCAGTAAGACTCCTCACTGGCACAGCTATAGAGTTGTGTTCTCAGCCGAGTGATCCAGGCCAAGGCCTCCACCTCCCTCTCTGTGATACCACTGCTCTGTGTCCCTGCTCCAAGTAGCTGACACACACACACTTTTTGAGATTTGATTTTCACACGCACACACACCCCCCCTGGCAAAGGCTGGCACAGCTTTACTAGCTGTGCCCCTCTGCCCAGACTATAAGGTAGTTACTGCCACCAGGATACTCCAAAGCCAACTACTCTAAGGCTCTTACAATGGTACCTAATTATTCAGCATAAAAGTAATATTAATACAAATGGTAATGTTGACCAAACAGCAAGGCTTTTAAGAGTGGCCACAGTGTATATATTTTAACCTCATATCTATTTGATGACCCTGTGGCCACTCCTAAAAGCCTTACTGCATTGGTCAAACACTACTATTTGTATCAATACTAATTTCACTCAGTATAATTGGATACTCTGGCTTTGGAGTGTCTGGTGGCAGTAACTACCTTATAGTCTGGGCAGAAGGGACCATAGCTAGTAAATCTGTGCCTGCCTTTCCCAGATGTGTGTGTGTTTGTGTGTGTGTGTGTGTGTGTGTGTGTGTGTGTGTGTGTGTGTGTGTGTGTGTGTGTGTGTGTGAAAATCAAATCTCAAAGTGTGTGTGTCTGCTACTTGAAGCAGACACATGTAGCACTGGTTTCACAGAGAGAGTGGTGGAGGACTTGGCTTGGACACTGCTGAGGACTTAACTCTACAGCTGTGTCAGTGGAAAGTCTTACTGGGGACCTGGGGAAAGACAGAGAGAAACCCAGACCCTGGGCTGAGTGTGCTCCCTACATACTCTTAAGGGAAATGGTGCTTGATGTAGACAGCTGCATCTGGAAATACTGGATGTATCTATTTTTGTTCCAAGTGAACATCCCTCGACAGTGTCAGTGGTGAGGATTCAGACTCCTTGATTACTAGCCCAGAGAGGGGATGTCACAGTGTCCATAATAATGATCCTACCCCCACCCTTGTCAAGTCTAATCATTCATATATTTTTGTTCTTCTTTAGTTCCTCTAACAATATGCTTTCTTCATAGGGGAGGTTGGGATGTATTTCATGTTGTTGCATTTAATTTCCAATCATTCAGTTAATAATCTATTTGTGAATATGCTACCTTGATTTCATTTCTGGACACCCAAATATATTTTCCTTATCACTTAAAATATCCATCATTTTGCCCATATATAACATGGTGTCCATAATATCAATCCCACCCCCTTTGTCAGGTCTCATGATTTATATATTTGTGTTCCTCCAATAATACTCATTCTTTATAGAGGAGGTTGGGATGTATTTTATTGTACGTAATTTCATCTATGAGTTCTTTTTCAACTACTGATTTAAATTTTTAAGTTGTGGGTGTAGAGGGGGATTGAATGCACTTTTATTATTTAATTTGTTATCCTCTTCAATTCCCCTTCCCATATCTGCAGAAACAATTCAAGGTTCTTTCTAATAAATAATTTAAGATCAATCAATACTTTACTAATACCACTCTTTCTGTTGGGGATAAATTAAAAACCTTTCATAAACAATTGAAAATAGGTTTTATTAACTTCCAATCCACTTTAATTGAAAATATTAAAGTTTTTATACATATATGTATATCATTCCTGCCTAATTTACTCATCCTAGCCATTAAATTCTATTATATACCTATCCATAGTCTGTTCTTGCCCAGTAATGGGGTGGCCCTGAAAACATATCACCATTCTTTTGGTCTCCTTCCCCTCCTGTACGTGTAATACAGTGGGTTTTTTGTTTGTTTTTTAATCTTTCTGACCTCCACAGAGGTGGGAAATCCAAAGGGTCATTAAAATAAAAATGATCATTTCTAACGACCTGTGTCCTCATTTTTTGGTACCCTTCTTCTCTGCTTCTCTTCCTTCCCTGAAAATCTTCACATGAGTGCTAGTAAACTGTATTGTTCTCTTTAAACTGTTTCAGTTTAGGGTAACATCTATTTTTTTCATCTTCTGCACTATCCCTTTCAAGTTTCTTGCATTTCCTCTTTAACAATAAGGTGCATTTATCATCTATCTTAACCATAATGTTCAGATATTTTTTATTTTCCTCATCCAAGATGAACAATAAATCCTTAACAATTTTATTATTTACAATTTGTTTAAATAAATAGTCCATGTGTAGTATTTTTACAGCATGTATTTTTGATATGATATTTATGGACAATGGAGTGTTTTAAATTTACAGTGATGGCATTTTAAATTTGATGATTAGTAAGTTAATTGTTTAATTGAAAGAAATGATGTCAATATTATGAGTATAAAATTATAGGGGACGTTTGGTTCAATATGTGATGAAGTTCTAATACTGGGATGAAAACGCTGTTTTTTTTAGCATTTATGAAGTGTCTGGACAATAAAGGATTCTGGTTTTAATATACCTGCAAGTGGATTATTTGTATCTCAACAGCATGTACTGCTTTTAGTTTCTGTTTTCTGTTTGTAATGTTGCACTGATTTCACCCTGTGGTTTGCTTATTTTATTGTGTTTTCGTGTCACGGAGGATTATGAGGTACAAGCTGGCTTCCCAGTTGGGAAAACCAATCAGGCATCTGGGTCTGGTGATGTGCATAAGATACTGAGCGAGCTTACCCAGTTAGTGAATATGTTTTCTCAAACCTTGTCTTATACAAGGAACAACGAAAGAGTTAGTTCTATCCTGTGTAACCAGGAAATGATGTAATAGGAGGTTCCAAACATATGAAGACTACACCAGGAAGAAGCAATGGGACGAGATGTCAGTTTTACAGATGCTACACCAACAGATCTGCAGCAACTTTTGCAATTTGGTATTCCCAGTGTTTTCTATGCAGTCAGAATGCTCCCAGGGACAAAATTAGAGTGGTTGAGAGTTTAGCACCAAATGAACAGTGGGATTCATGGAAAGGTGACTGTAATGTAAACTCTTTCAATGAACACAGTTGTAATACGATCACCACAGTCCTTTGTAGAAATCTGTGTACTTGGCTTTCAGATACATTTTTTTCACACCCTGCATACTTGTTTAATGATGAGTCCTTTACAGACAATGTGTTAATACAAATATTTGACTCTATTATCTTAACTTTTACAGTTAAGACTATCACCTCCTAACAGATACACAATATACTACAGATTGCAGCAAGTAATCATTGACATGTGCATATACTGCAGATATGCGTGTTCCACTTATACAGATTACAGTTTACAGCAGTGTATTTGTGTCGCTGTTATAGAGGTTTTAATTTAAATGAAATATTTATTGAAGAATTAACAGTACTGTATAGATGGGAAGTTTGGTATTTGAACCCACAACCTCTGACTAAAGTGTAATATTGTACTCTTGGTTAGTGCTACAGACTAATGCATGCATACTTGCTTTTACAGTTTTTTATTTTTATTTATTTTATTTTATTTTATTTGCAGTTGTTTAACCAGGATAGTCCATTGGGCCAAAAGAACCCGTTTTCAATGGAGTCCTGGGGAGAAAAGCTCCAACACAAAGGTTACAGAAAGATTACAGCAATATACAATTTAACTATTTCTGGTTCTAAGACAAAACAAAAATACTGAGGTTACAATAAAATATATATATTTTATTATAGAAGGAGAACATTGCTCTAGTAAATATATGGTTTCTTAAGATGAACTAGTAGGATTAGAAGATAATAAGAAGTTATCGTAAAACAGGAACACAATAAACCCACAGCGTTAGCAGTTGCTATAAATCTCAGTCATATAATCCAATAATCCAAATAGACGATGAAAGGTAAACGAACTCTGTTTATTCAATAACGAACATGTAAACTCCAGATAAGCGCTTTCGCAGTGATGCTTCATCAGATCTCAGGCAAACTAACAAAAAATTTTCATCTTTAAATGCTCTGAGAATTAATTGACAATATAAAATCAATTAATATTTAAAGAGACAACACTCTCATATCAAATGATACATTCTTTGAATGCACTTTAGAACCATAGTTAAAACCAACAATTCTATAAGAAACAAATCTATAAAAAACTGATAAAAGTATGTATAATAAAAACAATCCATAAAAGCATGCTGAATACATACCATATATGTCTGTATTAATATATATACCAGTGTTGCAATGAATGCATCAGATATAAAATATGTTTCATCTCTTTCTAACATAAAATTGTAATATGAATGTATATAATATGTATGTTGGACTGTCTACTTATATGAATAAATTAAATATTTTATAATATGGGTGTTAAAAAGTATGTATGTAAAAGCAACATGGGGGATATGTATTCTTATATATTTCTCATATCACTTAACATTTCTCCTTTGCCTCAACTTAGGTCTAATCGAGGCTCTCTCATTCAAACCAGAGCCTTGATCTGCTCTCAATTTTATTATCCATTCTGTCTCTCTACTTTCCGTATAAGTTCTAATATCACCCCTCTGGGATTGGGAATTATCACCTCCAATACTTTGAAGGAGAATTTGTGTTGTATATTTGTCATAGTAACGTGCTTCGCCAAGGCGTTCTGAGTAGTACCCTTCTTCATGTGATAAACATGTTCCCTCATCCGATCTCTTAGGGGGCGGTTGGTTTTACCAACATAGAAGGAAGGACATAATTGGCACCTGGCTAAATAAATGACATGTGATGTCATACAGTCTGCTGTTACAAATGTATGATAGTATTTCCCATTGTCAGGATGATAAAACCCTGGTGTATCATCTATATAACAACAGAAATTACACCGTCCACATGGTCGGGTATAACCTTCTATCTTATCTCTATCTCTGTGAGGCACAGAGCATAGTCTCCTCTTCAAGTTGTTCTTATTCTTGTATAGGAATCTTGGTTTGTCCCCTACAATGTTTCTAACATCATCATTCGTGCATAATACCCCCCAATGCTTGCTTAATACCTCTCTCAATTCACTATAATCAGATGAATAATGCGTCATAAATTTTAAATTCCGACTAGCATTAGTATTAGCTATAGGGAGACAAGTTGACTCAACTGGTCCAAAGTAAGGCACACCTATAGTAGATCTCAGTTCTGACATATCATTAAACTGTGTGTTAACTTCATCTATACTGTAACCTCTGGAACACAATCTATCTCTCAAGTTATTAAGCTCTGTCTCAAAACCAGAGTCTGATGGATTAAGTCTTGACGCCCTAATTGCTTGTCCTCTGATTATATTTTTAAAAACATGTGGAGGATGCATACTTGTTCTCGTAAGTAAATTGTTGCTGTAACAATTCTTCCTAAAGACACCTGTATTAATGTTATTACCATCAATCCTCTCAATATACATATCAAGAAAGTTTATTTTATACTGTGAGTATTCCATAGTGAATTTGAGGCAGGTGGTCAAATTATTCATGATATTAAAGAATGCCTCTAGTTGTTCAAATGTGCCTTTCCACAGAACAAATAAATCATCAACAAAACGACGATAAAACACAACATGCTGTTTGAATAAATCTTCTTCAAATAAAACTTGTTCTTCCCAATAGGCCAAATACATGTTGGCGTAGCTATTGGCACAAGGAGTGCCCATAGCTACGCCATCTTTTTGTTTGTATACACCTTCATTAAATGTAAATAAGTTATTCTCCAAAACTAATTCTAAAAAGCATGTTATCAAATCAATCTCCACACAAGTATAGCCACTATGCGTCCTTAAGTAATCGGTTACATACAATAGTCCCACACTATTGGGTATGACCGTAAACAAGGATTGAACATCAAAGGTGACAAACAAGAAGTCAAATGTGATGCTCATATCCTTTGTACAGTCATATAAATCAAGTAAGAATTGTTTCGAATCTCTTAGAACAACTCTATTGGAATTCAACACTGGTCTAAGATGCTTTTCTACATATACAGATAAATGTTCGGTCACCCAATCTCGACCTGACACTATCGGTCTCATAGGTGGATTAATAGGGTCTTTATGTATCTTCGGGAGACCGTGTATAGTGGGTATCATAGGATGACAGATGGTAAGGTACTCAAATAAATCCTGGTCTATTAACTTTCCCCGAAATATATCATTTATAGTATCATGTACACATCTGATAACTCCTTCAACATACTGTGGTGTAACCTTCACATAGAAGTCATCACTCAACATAGATTCCATTCGTGTAGTATAGTCTAAGGTGTCCATGACAACTACTTTCCCACCTTTGTCGGCAGGTCTGATGGTAATATCTAGGTTATTCTGCAATTTCTTAAGACTTGCTCTTTCCCTATAGGTGAGATTATCTCTTATAAAAGGATGTTTACTAATGGTTCTATTTTCATAGTAATTATGAAGTTCCTCTTCAGTTAGTCTCATGTAGGCTTCAACTAGCGGGTGATTAATTGGTGTGTACTCACTACGATTTTTAAATTTAAATTCACTTTCATTATTAATATTATCTTTAAATATAAACTTTAACATAACGTTCCTACAGAACAACTTTAAATCCAAAACAGTATTCGTCAATTGACTCTGACATTTGGGAATAAAATTCAACCCTTTGTCAAGTAATCGTTGCTCATCCACATTCAGTGAAAAATGAGAGATGTTGTGGACTAACGTTTGTTTGTCCACATCTTTCTCAGTGTTTTCTGAGGTGCATATTCCTCTGATAACTTCCTCTTCTGTCTGCCCCTGCTCATGGAGCGAGAGCGAAACGTGTTCCTCTCTGCTCTCACAGGCAGGGGAAAAGACAATTTTGGAAGTCCATCTGAGGTTGAGATAGGAGCTAACTGCAAATTAGAAGTTTTAGGTCTTACAACCTGCTCATTATCTATAGGCAAAGGTTTAGATTTCTCCTGTTGTTGATGCACAGTGGTATTAATAATGCTAACATCAGGGTATAGATTAATACTTTCTGTAGTGGCAGTATGCACTATATGTATTACATCGGTTGAATCATTCTCATATTCAGTTACTAACACATCCCTGTGTCTATCAGTATTGGCAGATATATCTGTATCAGGATTTCCAGTCTGACATACATTCATATCTACTTTAGGTAATGCATCATTTGTAACATTTCGTGTTACTGGTAAATTTATATTGACAGAAGCTGTCCCAACACTGACATTATGTTGTGTCATAGTTGCAGAATTCCCATTAGCAGTCCTGGTCAAATCATTAGAATTCAACCTGGGCCAAACAAAAATATGTCCGTTTTTAAAGTCGTTTGTGTCTCTGACCACTTTATGTCTTTTTTGTTGGAAAAGTTTTCTTTCAAATGCAGAGATACTGTCCAGCATATTTTCAAACAATGGTGATACTATATCAATGGCAAATTCATTAAACACTGTTCGCTGTTTATCGCTAAGTTCCTTAGATAGTTTCGCCTCTTCAGGCTTAAAGAAATCAATGAGTAATTTCAAATAACTCCGACTCACCTCGATGTTTATGCGCTGCCATTGAGCAAGCAGCTCAGGATAGTCCCTGCCCTGGCTGGGCATAGTGAAGACCCGAAGGCCTCTCGGTATGATATTCCGCTCAAGACACAGCTGGAAATGGAGTCGCTGAGTTTGAAGCCTCTTCAGCTTCATAAAATCCTTCTCCATACTCTCTATTAATGAATATAACTTATTCATATCAAGATTCTGCCCTAAGGCATCAGTAGTAGTTTTTTCCGTTTCTAAAAACCAAGACGCATTTCCGGAACCTTTTAGGTGCTGCTTGAATCTCCGTTCAACAGCACTATCAAGCGTAACCACGTTCCCATGAATTTCTTCTCTGGGAACGTAATCTAATTCAATATCAGCCATAGTGAGTCAAATAGCGTAAAGGCAACCTGCTCCTGCAACCAAGAACTGGAAAATATAGTAAATAAACGAACAAGCTTGTCTTGCTGCAGGTAAACGCTGGGGTTCTAAAATAGCAAAATCGTAAAACAGGAACACAATAAACCCACAGCGTTAGCAGTTGCTATAAATCTCAGTCATATAATCCAATAATCCAAATAGACGATGAAAGGTAAACGAACTCTGTTTATTCAATAACGAACATGTAAACTCCAGATAAGCGCTTTCGCAGTGATGCTTCATCAGATCTCAGGCAAACTAACAAAAAATTTTCATCTTTAAATGCTCTGAGAATTAATTGACAATATAAAATCAATTAATATTTAAAGAGACAACACTCTCATATCAAATGATACATTCTTTGAATGCACTTTAGAACCATAGTTAAAACCAACAATTCTATAAGAAACAAATCTATAAAAAACTGATAAAAGTATGTATAATAAAAACAATCCATAAAAGCATGCTGAATACATACCATATATGTCTGTATTAATATATATATCAGTGTTGCAATGAATGCATCAGATATAAAATATGTTTCATCTCTTTCTAACATAAAATTGTAATATGAATGTATATAATATGTATGTTGGACTGTCTACTTATATGAATAAATTAAATATTTTATAATATGGGTGTTAAAAAGTATGTATGTAAAAAGCAACATGGGGGATATGTATTCTTATATATTTCTCATATCACTTAACATTTCTCCTTTGCCTCAACTTAGGTCTAATCGAGGCTCTCTCATTCAAACCAGAGCCTTGATCTGCTCTCAATTTTATTATCCATTCTGTCTCTCTACTTTCCGTATAAGTTCTAATATCACCCCCTCTAGGATTGGGAATTATCACCTCCAATACTTTGAAGGAGAATTTGTGTTGTATATTTGTCATAGTAACGTGCTTCGCCAAGGCGTTCTGAGTAGTACCCTTCTTCATGTGATAAACATGTTCCCTCATCCGATCTCTTAGGGGGCGGTTGGTTTTACCAACATAGAAGGAAGGACATAATTGGCACCTGGCTAAATAAATGACATGTGATGTCATACAGTCTGCTGTTACAAATGTATGATAGTATTTCCCATTGTCAGGATGATAAAACCCTGGTGTATCATCTATATAACAACAGAAATTACACCGTCCACATGGTCGGGTATAACCTTCTATCTTATCTCTATCTCTGTGAGGCACAGAGCATAGTCTCCTCTTCAAGTTGTTCTTATTCTTGTATAGGAATCTTGGTTTGTCCCCTACAATGTTTCTAACATCATCATTCGTGCATAATACCCCCCAATGCTTGCTTAATACCTCTCTCAATTCACTATAATCAGATGAATAATGCGTCATAAATTTTAAATTCCGACTAGCATTAGTATTAGCTATAGGAGACAAGTTGACTCAACTGGTCCAAAGTAAGGCACACCTATAGTAGATCTCAGTTCTGACATATCATTAAACTGTGTGTTAACTTCATCTATACTGTAACCTCTGGAACACAATCTATCTCTCAAGTTATTAAGCTCTGTCTCAAAACCAGAGTCTGATGGATTAAGTCTTGACGCCCTAATTGCTTGTCCTCTGATTATATTTTTAAAAACATGTGGAGGATGCATACTTGTTCTCGTAAGTAAATTGTTGCTGTAACAATTCTTCCTAAAGACACCTGTATTAATGTTATTACCATCAATCCTCTCAATATACATATCAAGAAAGTTTATTTTATACTGTGAGTATTCCATAGTGAATTTGAGGCAGGTGGTCAAATTATTCATGATATTAAAGAATTTGGCCTATTGGGAAGAACAAGTTTTATTTGAAGAAGATTTATTCAAACAGCATGTTGTGTTTTATCGTCGTTTTGTTGATGATTTATTTGTTCTGTGGAAAGGCACATTTGAACAACTAGAGGCATTCTTTAATATCATGAATAATTTGACCACCTGCCTCAAATTCACTATGGAATACTCACAGTATAAAATAAACTTTCTTGATATGTATATTGAGAGGATTGATGGTAATAACATTAATACAGGTGTCTTTAGGAAGAATTGTTACAGCAACAATTTACTTACGAGAACAAGTATGCATCCTCCACATGTTTTTAAAAATATAATCAGAGGACAAGCAATTAGGGCGTCAAGACTTAATCCATCAGACTCTGGTTTTGAGACAGAGCTTAATAACTTGAGAGATAGATTGTGTTCCAGAGGTTACAGTATAGATGAAGTTAACACACAGTTTAATGATATGTCAGAACTGAGATCTACTATAGGTGTGCCTTACTTTGGACCAGTTGAGTCAACTTGTCTCCCTATAGCTAATACTAATGCTAGTCGAATTTAAAATTTATGACGCATTATTCATCTGATTATAGTGAATTGAGAGAGGTATTAAGCAAGCATTGGGGGGTATTATGCACGAATGATGATGTTAGAAACATTGTAGGGGACAAACCAAGATTCCTATACAAGAATAAGAACAACTTGAAGAGGAGACTATGCTCTGTGCCTCACAGAGATAGAGATAAGATAGAAGGTTATACCCGACCATGTGGACGGTGTAATTTCTGTTGTTATATAGATGATACACCAGGGTTTTATCATCCTGACAATGGGAAATACTATCATACATTTGTAACAGCAGACTGTATGACATCACATGTCATTTATTTAGCCAGGTGCCAATTATGTCCTTCCTTCTATGTTGGTAAAACCAACCGCCCCCTAAGAGATCGGATGAGGGAACATGTTTATCACATGAAGAAGGGTACTACTCAGAACGCCTTGGCGAAGCACGTTACTATGACAAATATACAACACAAATTCTCCTTCAAAGTATTGGAGGTGATAATTCCCAATCCTAGAGGGGTGATATTAGAACTTATACGGAAAGTAGAGAGACAGAATGGATAATAAAATTGAGAGCAGATCAAGGCTCTGGTTTGAATGAGAGAGCCTCGATTAGACCTAAGTTGAGGCAAAGGAGAAATGTTAAGTGATATGAGAAATATATAAGAATACATATCCCCCATGTTGCTTTTTACATACATACTTTTTAACACCCATATTATAAAATATTTAATTTATTCATATAAGTAGACAGTCCAACATACATATTATATACATTCATATTACAATTTTATGTTAGAAAGAGATGAAACATATTTTATATCTGATGCATTCATTGCAACACTGATATATATATTAATACAGACATATATGGTATGTATTCAGCATGCTTTTATGGATTGTTTTTATTATACATACTTTTATCAGTTTTTTATAGATTTGTTTCTTATAGAATTGTTGGTTTTAACTATGGTTCTAAAGTGCATTCAAAGAATGTATCATTTGATATGAGAGTGTTGTCTCTTTAAATATTAATTGATTTTATATTGTCAATTAATTCTCAGAGCATTTAAAGATGAAAATTTTTTGTTAGTTTGCCTGAGATCTGATGAAGCATCACTGCGAAAGCGCTTATCTGGAGTTTACATGTTCGTTATTGAATAAACAGAGTTCGTTTACCTTTCATCGTCTATTTGGATTATTGGATTATATGACTGAGATTTATAGCAACTGCTAACGCTGTGGGTTTATTGTGTTCCTGTTTTACGATTTTGCTATTTTAGAACCCCAGCGTTTACCTGCAGCAAGACAAGCTTGTTCGATAATAAGAAGTTAGTTGTAGTAGGCTTGGAATTTGCTAGATGCAAATATGAAGTTGTTATCTGGAATATATGAGATGGATGAGTGTAGGAAGTTGAGAATAGGCTGTGAGGGGTGGGAGCAGGAACATTCCCATGTGGATGTTAGATGTGAGTGAAGCAATTTTTTTAAAGGATGGGAGGTTAGTGATAGTGCGAATGGAGGGAGGAAGGGAGTTCCATAGGCGTGCTAGGGAAAAGGACAGGAGGTTTTGTCCTGGGGGGCGAAGGGGTTTGTACACTTCTATTAAATTTTGATTGCTGGATCTTAGGAGTTTTTGTGGGTGGTGCATTTTAAAGGTAGTGGAGGGGGAGGGACAGAGGGAGGGGTGAAAAATGAGTTTGTGAGTATAGGTGAGCTGGGTATAGGAGAGGTAGTTGGGAAGCTCTAGCCAGTTTAGTTTGTGGAGAGGTGCACAGTGATGGGTTGTTGATTTGTTACTAGTGGCGAATCTGACTATTTTATTATAACAAGAGGACAGTTTAGTTTTGAGAGATGATTGTAGGTTTGTTAGGAGAGGGGCACCATAAAGAAGGGAGGGTATGAAAAATGTAGTAGAGAGAGTGAGCTTAGTAGCTGAAGTGAGGTATTGATTGTGTCGGTACAGCATGCCAAGTTTTTGGTGGGTTTTTTAATGTTTAGTTGTAGATGGGAATTGAATTTAAGCTTGTCATCGATCTGGACTCCTAGAAGTTTGGTTTCAAATACCAGTTCAAGAGGTGTATTATTTTGGCTGGTGATGGAGAATAGTTTTCTATCAATGGTGTTGGTTTTAGAGGGGGTAAATATCATTAGTTTTGTTTTTGCCACATTGAGTGCTAGATGATTGTCTTTCATCCACTGTTCTGTGGTAGAGAAGGCATCTTGAGTCAGCTTTAAGAGAGTCAGGATGGATGAGGCAGCACAGATGATTGTAGAATCGTCTGCATATTGAATAATATTAGCATAAGGGACTGAGCGGAAAAAAATAATTTATGAATATATTGAAGAGGAGGGGACCCAGTATGGAACCCTGTGGGACAACTGTGGGGGTGTTGAGGAAAGAGGAGGTGGCTTTTTTCCATTTGACAGCCTGTTGCCTGTCGGAGAGGTAGCTGGTGAACCAATTGAGAGATGAAGGTAATAGGTTTAAGTTAGATAGTTTAGTAAGTAGTAGGTTATGAGAGATAGTGTCAAAGGCCTTAGAGAGGTCAAGTAGGATGGTAGATACAGTAAGGCCAGAATCTCTAGCTTTATTCGCAGTTTCTAGGAAAGATAGGAGGGCAGTCATAGTGCTGTGATTGGGTCTGAATCCATGTTTGGTTGGAGTTAATAAGCTGTTGTCCAGGAGATAGGGGAGGAGTTGGAGATGGATACATTTCTCTAGGAGTTTTAAGATGGGAGAGAGGATGGCAATGGGCTGGAAGTTGGTGATATCAGTATTGTTGCCTCCTTTGTGCAGGGGAATGATGAAAGCCTTTTTCCAGAGTTGTGGAACAAGACTTTCTTGGATAGAGTGGTTGATTAGGATGCTGATTGGGTAGGCAATGGTTTCGGCAGCTATGCTGAGGAAGTATGAGGGAATGTTATCGGTGGCATTGGTGCATGGTTTTAGTTTCTGCAAGAGTTTTTTATGGTAGAAGTAGGGATGGGTTTTATGGAGAATGGTGAGGGTTGAGAGGATGGGGAATGGGAGACTGGAGGTGGAGGGGGTGATGGGAGAGGAGAAGTGGAAGAAGGAGATGAAGTGTTGTTAGAGATGGAAGAGGTTAGTTTGAAAATGGAGTTTATGAAAAAAGTGTTGAATTGGGCGGCTAGATCTATGTCTTGTACATTTGGGCCTGGGCTTGGGTTTTCAGTTATACCAGGTTTTAGGAGGTTAGTGATTCCTTTCCAGAACTTTTGTGGATTGGTTTTATGATTGCTTTGAGTTGAGATATGCATGGTCAATTTGATCATCTAATATTGTACTCTTGGTTAGTGCTACAGACTAATGCATGCAAACTTGCTTTTACAGTTGAGATATGAGTGGTCAATTTGACACAACTCTATGAAATACCAAAAAAGCTATCTTTAACTTTTAATGCTACAGTAACACTACTCTTCTGCTGCATACATACCACATGCTTCACTCATCCTCGCCAATCTAGCACCATGGATTCAGACACTGCTCTCTCCCTGGCAGCTGTGGAAAAAGAACAGGACATAACACCATTATGAGTACCAGTCTTACCTATATTCAGCTTTCTAAGTCTTACAAGTACTCTCTGTAGTCGATACTTACACAGCTGTGGGATGTCTCTAGTCTTAATTCCTCAATCCAACCATCGAGAGTATCCCTCTTCCTCCTTCACAGGTCACTGAAATGATGCCTACATTAGTTATCAGTGCGTAGGATACCTTGGCACTGGATACAGCCCGGGCTAAACTATCCCATGCCTCATACTTGTACTGGGAGCCAGAATAGTCCCCCTGCAGAAGCCTTTGACTGTGGATCTTAACTAGGAATCCTGTGAAAATCCTGGACTCCTGGACACCCCACCTCTGTGCCCTAAACCTAACACCTTTCCCACAAACACCTGCCATGTCTACCCTGGCTCAAGAGCAATAGAGGCTGATGGTTTGCCACCATTTCTAGTTATTGTGTTTACTAGTTGCAAACACTGTTTGAAACTGCTGTACCCCACTCATCATTGTGCAAACACACTGTTCAGGGATGCACACCCCCGAGCAGTACATTTGCGCGATGGCAAGCAGGGAGCAGCAATTACATAATTGCAATTGCAAGGTTCTTGGATGTACAGATTGCTGTGTATGTGTCTTAAGCAGATGTGAAGGCCATGCAGTGCAGATAGCAGAATTATATTTACAGGAATGTACTACACAATATACCCACAGTCATATATCTGATAAATGTGATAGCACATAGATAAATACATAAATAACTGACACAGTACTAGTGTCTTATCCCTCATACTTATACTTCATATCAGCTCTATCTTAAGTATTATAAGTGAGAGTGACAACAATGGGATATGGAACAACAGTTAAAGGGTATGGAATATCTTGTATTCGAACCAGGGACCATGTGTATACAGTTACACCTACTGCCACAAAAAGGTTGAAATAGCACTTGGCTATCTTTCAATTCATTGCTATACACTACAATGTCACAACAGTGAAAAAAATGTTGCACACCCTGTAATAGAATCCAAGACCATGTGTACAACATCCCTACACTTAAACCTGCTGCCACAGGACTATCTACATGACATCCTTAATTTACTAATCATTGTTAAGCTGCCTCTGTTAAGCATTGTGCAATACCGCTTACTGGGTTTGTGCAGTGATCAACAGAGTTAATAGAATGCATACAGGTTCTATATTTGGCCGTCTGGGTCCTGTCTACTACCTGGGTGGTCCAGTTGTCCAATTTGTGCCCTCTATTTTCCATGTTTGTGCGCCACATTGCACAAACACTGTGCAAAAAAACAGGCAAACTAAGAAAAAGAAAAAAGTGGAAAAAAGGTGTCAAGTAGTTGAAATGAGGGAAACCAAAGTATGGCATACACACAAAAAATGATGGATCACATGAGATATGTCTACATAGATCGGGATTTGAACTCTCACTCCAATGCCTCTTCAGAACACAGGATGGGTGCCTTATCCCTCTTTGCCACACACATAGCTTTGCAACAAGAACTGAAATCATTCTGCATACAACCAACTGAAACATCATCTACAGTGGTATCAAACCATATAACAGTTATTTGTACATGTATTAATTTTGGGTGTAGTGCAATTAGTGATCAAAGCAACCTGTTATGATCATTGCTTGCAAATATACAACTCTGTCTTACCTTTCTGTGTTTATTGGTCATTATTCACTTATCTGAACATTACTCTAACACATGCAGTGTGTAAGCCATTCTATATCATTGGCCTTAAAATGTGTGAGTATATTAAATGGAAATAATAATATCATATGCATTTGCCAAGAAATAAAGGGCAGGTTGGATATTAAGGAACACAATCTGTGATTTGTGTCCTGATTGCTTACATTTCTAGCCTTACATCTAACACTTTCTATTTCTAACCTGACACATGCAGTGGAAGTAAGTCTGCCTGCAGTGCTGTTTCTCCCAACCAGTAATTATTTACAGTTGCAGTCCATTAACAACAAATACTGAGGGTCTGCCTGCACTATGTTTACATCTCCAACACAGATCCAATACTTTAGGATTTAACAATTCTAATGAGTACACACCCCAGTTGCATGTTCACTGTGCTGATAGCCCTGAATCTACACCATACAAGGCAACCATATAGCTAGGAAAACTGAAGGTGAGGAGACTTGTTTATGTGGAAAGCACAGAAAAGGGGCTACTACTTTGGGCTATATCTGCACAAAAGATTACCAAACTTGAAATTACATGCTTGTATTTTATCAGCTACATACTGCATATGTTGAAAGGTAAGTCAGAAAAAATTATTTAATATTTTGTTATATATAGTTTGATTAGCGAAGGCTGTTCTTTTTTTTGGGGGGGCGAAGCTGCATGTCTGTTATGGCACACAAGGATATGTTGCTTTTGTTACTCACCTTTTTATTAGTACACAATACACTCTAAGTTAAACACTTACCTTGTAAACCTTAGGTCTATTGGCAGTAGCAGCAGCATAGACATCAGCCTACTGAATGAAAGCAGCAGCAGCCCCTAAATACATTCCATGTTGATTCCTTTCCATGGTTGTATTCTAATAGGTTTTAGGATTCACAGGGAAAACCACCACGGAGTCTTCACGGTTGCTTCATAGCTTATTGGCTAGCTGAACTATGTTGGATTGGTTGATTAGCATGCACTTCAGCTGCTTATACCATAATTAGCATGCTACAGTGTTTACCTTGTTTGCACAGTGCTAAACACAGTGTAGAGCCACTTACTGAATCCAAAATAGTCCACATCCATGTTCGCATTGCAGCGAGATGCTCACACTGTGTAAATTGACAGTGTAAGCCTTATTGAATTGATCTATTTATAGAAACAACTTAATGTGATTAATAATAAAATTGTTGATTTATTGTTCACAGTGGATGAGGAAAAGTATAAATATCCAAATATTATGGTTAGGATAGATGATAAATGTGCCTTATTGTCAATTAAAGAGGAAATGCAAGAAACTTGAAAGGGATAGGGTAG